>NW_024962262.1:59081977-59177183 GCF_019238085.1 Lagopus leucura
TAAGCTCTAGGGAAAAACATGAAACATAGTTTTGATGTTTTGAAGTGAAGCACAGCTGTGCTGAAGGAGCACGTGGGAAGGTGGGCAGTACTTCAGTGGATGGATTCAAAGTAGGCTTAAAACATACGTTATTACAGAGAGGCTTCAGATCCCTGGAAGAGAGGTGATAATTCCTGTCTCGAGCATACTCAATCTGTAACTGGAATTTTGGGATTGGTCCTGGTCACTAGGTTGCTGGAAAAATACAGGTAATTTGGCTCGAACTCAAGAAAGAGCAGCAATGACAGTGCTGAAAAGATGCTAAGTTGTCTGCTGTGCTTTGCATGAATTAAATCCGATTATTTGGCTGTGCCACCTCCAAGGAGGAGGTAATTGTCTGCAGCTGCAGGATGTGTAATGACCAAGACAAGAGAAGAACTGTTCAGTAGAGCCAGTAATTCAGTAAGTGTCTGAATATCAAGAACAATGTCTTGATTCTTCTTGTCCTCTGCACTAAGTTCTGAAAGAAATGGTGAACGTAGGATTGCCAGAGAAGTTATGATGAAGCTGAAGGGAACCAGTGTGCAATGAGCCTCTTAAGCCATCTCTTTTTCACTCAACTGAAAATCTTAGAGCTGCTTGAGAATCAGTGGGCAGACCCTCATGTGTGCATATGTGAGTGAGTCACAGCTTGACCCATTTTCTCTGCTATTTATGGAAAAACACGCTCTCACACCTGCCATAGTCTGTGCTATTTGTGGCCACATTTTGGACAGCAGCAGCATCCATTTGTACACAACTACATTTCATGGTGAAATTTGGGAAGTAGTAGGAGCCATTTGCCTGTGAGGAGGAAGTGGTGGTGCTGCAAGAGAGATCTGTCCAGGAGGACCAGTCCAGGAGGGTGATCCCCAAGGCATCTTGGGTTTTGCTTCACATGGTGGAGCTGATCCTGACACAATTGGTCACGCTCAGGGTGAACCAGACCAGAAGACATGGCCCCGAAGGACACCCAGAGAATTTCTGCTGGCAAGCACCCAGTCCACAAGATAAAGGGGGGCAAAAAAACCCCAAATGGCAGCTCCTAGGGGCATGGTGGAACATCTCAGCGGTGTTTTGCTCTGTAGATTGACACTGATTGACCTGCATCATCTGTTAACATGGAAGATCTCTGAGGGGTCACTTTCCCAATGGTTGATAACCACTGCCTCACCCAGAAGTGAGGTGGGAGGGGGCACTTCTGTTATGCCTGGCCACTCAGTGGTGGTTGTAAGTCATGCTGCAACAGTGCCTGTGCTGAAATAGGTGCATGGTTTGTGAGAGTTCCTGGCATTTCAGGAGTTCTGCAAGGCAACCAGAGCAAGTTATAATGATGGCCAGGCACTGCCGGCTTTGCATTCGACCTAGTGATTTAGAGGGAAAGCTTGACAGTATGCTACAATCAGCCAGGGCACCCAGCCTGCTTCCACTCCTCTTCCTTTGGGCAGCTGGGCCAGATAATGGAATGCCACAATAGGAACACTATAAATACTCCTAAATTTTTTGCTGCTTGTTTGTGTATCTGTCAGGTTATCATAACGCAGACACGGACAGCGCTGTTAGGCAAAGAGCTAATATAACAGAGAGAAGACAAAGTCAGACATACAAATTATTTCAAATAACACAGGAGCAACTCCTGTTGTAGAAAGAACATTGTAGCCTTAGGCTTGCATTTCAGCACGCTTGGCACATATAACTCATAATAACATATGTGGGATAGCGGCAGTGATTTCTGGGGCCAGGAATAAATTTGGGATTAAAATGAGATAAGCATTCCAGGCCAAGTCAGTTGAGCAGCCTGCCTGTTTCTCCTTGTAGACAGATACGCCAGCCAGCATCCTGAGACCTTTACAGCACTCAGTCCTTAAGTCTTTGGGAAGGGGCACACATGGGATCAGCCCCCACAGTGGCTCCTCGTCTCTTTTTGGAACAGGACTTAGGTTTGGTGGTGTGTTGAGGTTGGTTTTTTTTTTTTGGTTGGTTGGTTTTCTTTTCTTTCTTTCTGGAAGCTGATCTGGCAGCTTCCTTTGGATTATGTTTATAGCACCCTAGCGTGCTATAGCTGATGAAATATAAATGACGGAGTTGATTCTAAGGGTTGTAAAATAGGTCTGGTGTTGGAAGTGCAAAGGCGAGCTTATTTCTGCTTGGTGAAATATTTGTTACTTTTCTAAAGGGGTCACTGTTTCAGTTTTCATCACTTAATGGAACATATTTTGCACATTTGCACGGCTTTTGAGGTAAGTGCTGGAACATAATACTGAAATAGTTTCCTCAGTTAGTCCTGCTGGTGAGCAGCACTGCCAACCTTGCTCTCTCAGGCAAACGTTGGGCCCCACCAAACAGGGAGGGAAGCAAGGATTTACACTAACAGGGGGACTTAGAACTTCAGAAATTGCTAGTTTCTTGCACTGCTCTGAGTCTAGGTCTCTTGGAGCTTGGGGACTCATGTTTGTTTGGATTTATTGATCTGGATGATCACCCGGGGCTGTCTTTCTTGCTAAGGCTGAATGCAGGTCTCCTGGCTGTGACACACAAGTGGGATGGCTGCAGAGAGAGCAGGTGATTCTCCCATACATCCCACCAGCATCACAGAGATGCTGGCAAGAACACAGAGCAGTAGCCAATGAGGCAAAATCATATTTTTTTCAAGGCAAAATGCCATCAGAAGGGGAAAGCTTCTCTTTACATCCAGTTTCAGTAGCTTAGCCTGGACTTTAATTTACGGGTAGATCATATTTGAAGGATTTACCAGCTTACACCAAACCCAGCATGGGTTAATTCCCCGAGCTGCTGATTAGAAAGCCCAAGTCAATTTTTCCTGAGACACATGCTATATTTAGTCAGGAAATGATAAATAATGCTATTTGAAGTGCATTCTGCTTCTTCCCTTTTCCTCCCCCCAACCCCTCTCCTCCAAAATAGACTACAAAGTATAAATAATTTGTATATTTAACCTGAATATTCCTTGTCTATTCAGGTGTACCTGCTTTCTGTCCCTACACAAAAAGTCACTAAGTGGGTTGAAAGTTCTTATTTTATTTATGTGTGGTATAAATAAGTCACACTACGTGAGATGATTTGTAGTTAGCTCAAGCGTGCCTCATTCTGTGTCCTCTGCTTTCTTATCCAGCATGCCTCTATCACTTGAACTATTCACCTTAAGAAGTGAATTCCCTTTCTGGTATCTGAAGGGAAACATTTGCACTGCTGGTGGAGAAAACACTGGCTGCTGTTGTGTTGTGTTTCTTGCGTTTCTTTTGCGTTACTTGTTGAAATGCATGTGGTTTCTGGTCCAACATATGTAGATTGCTGTCTTTCTGGCAAAGAAAGGTCATTTACTTAATTAAACACTGGGTAATGATAGCATAAAAGATTTTAAAATCATTCTCATCCATGGATATTTTTAAGCAAAACCAAATGCCTCAGCTAGTAAGAATTTTTTTTTTTTCTCTGTGAAAGCAAAACACTTTCCCTTTTGTTTACCTACAAAGTGATAGTATTGATTTGGAAATGACATGGAAATCTTTATTCCTTTCAAAAAACATCTTTTGCTGAAGGAAGTTTTCAACAGGCTCCCATAGGCACAAACATCTTGCTCACCATCCTTTGAGAAATCTGGGTAAAACCTAGGATTTATGATCTATGAAAATCTTTTAGGCTAGGTGTTTTTGATGGAAATCACAGGAGATAGATTGTACGAGTTATTCAGTAAGGTTGGGCTGCAGGATGTCTACATCAGATCAGCGTAAGGAGGTTGTAAATCAAGTGAAAGCTGGGCTGTGTGTCAGCAACAAGTTAGCTGTTCTCCAAGAGCCTCACTCAAGGACCACAGCTTGAGTGGCACTGGAACTTCTGCTAAGCGCTGCTCGGATGTCAAGCAGAGGTTCATCTCATGGAAGGAAAAAAAAACAGGCAAAGCTCCACATTTCAATTTTGTTTTTTTCTGCAGATTGCCTGGCCAGTTTATTTCCTAATGCTTTTATTCGTTGTGAGGCCAAGACAAAAAAAGTCTGATGTTTATCTACAGACCTTCACTATCCAGGTACTTGTTTTGGTGCTGAATTTATCTGTCTGTGTGGAATTAAATGTATTTGATGGGAGGAGGTGGCTCAGAGCTAATGGCGTAGAACTGGTTATGTACTTCTAAGGCAGCTTGATTTGAAGAAAAAAGACCAGTGGTCATTTTGTGAGACGTATCATCAATATCTTTAATCATCACCATCTTCAGTGGTCACTACTGGTTTGGACATCTGCATTTACAGCACAGCACTTCTACTGAAGAAAGGCTGAATCCAGAATCATTAATTTCAATTCAACATCCCCGTCACAACCAGTAATTTAAATTAGGTATCTGGGCACATAGTGGCAGTCACAGAAATATATTCTCCTTTACATCCAAGTCAGAGAAGGAGCTGGATGTTCACAACTCCTGTTGTAGAAAATGGAAGCTAAGAGGATTAACAGCACGTACCATATGCTTGGTATTTAGGGTAATTTCCAAAGTTGTGAGGGTTACTGTGGACTAGGACCACCTTAATGAAACAGGTGGGACTCATTTCATGTATCTGTGGATATGTATGTCCGTAGACAGAAGATACAGTGATCCTGAATGTGCACACATGCACAGTGAGTATAGTATTTGTAAATTCCTAACACTGTCAAAACAGTGATTTCTGAAAAGGCAGCTGTGATCAGCATGTCAAGTAAAAATTAATAGCCTTCAGCATGCAAAAATAATAGTAACAATAATAAGAATGCAATTTTTGGTCACTTCTACTTTATTTGCACTCTTTATTGCACTTGGATTTTCATGTGCTGTTAAAGGAAAAAAAACAATAAACCACCACCAACAAAAAACTGTTCTGCCACTGCAGTGCTCTCCTCATAACATCTCATGGCTCCAGTAGCTCTTTGTTCTCAGGACAAGTACTGGTGGATAGCAGGCTTCAGCTTTGCATTGCACATGACGTGGCTGCATAAGCTCCTGGCTGAGCAGCACAGCGAGGTGCAGTCAGCTGCAGGAGAGCTGTGAGTTGGATATTTCTTCCCTGTTTTCCACAACTCTTTCCCGACTCTGAAGAGACATGAAGAAGAGTGTTAATACCAAAAGGATACAGTTAATCCCCTTGTTTTTCTCCAGTGCTGCTGAGATTACTGTGGAATATTACCTGACTAGCAGCCAGCAAGTTTGTGCAGGAGTGTGGCAATGGAACAAGGAAGTAGCAGTGGCTCTGAATAAATCATTCATGTGTGCACTGCAGACTGTGCTTCTGGGACTGGCAGTAATGGTGACACTCTCAGACAAACAGAGGGAAAGGCTTTCACCCAACTTCTTGCTGAAACCTCAGAGGAATAGAATAGGTCAGTGGTGAATATTAATTTAACTTCTGGCCATCATAAAAAGCGGTTTGGCCTAGTTAGGAAACATCAAGAAGGAAGAAAGCTTTGCTTCTTCACACTGTGATTTCTCTAGGGAGGGGAGAGAAGGAGATCTGTGCACGGCATTACAAAGGCAACCTGATTTTGTAAGTCAACACTTCCTTCATACGCACACACAGACAGCCCCATGCAGATCTGCATTACACGTGCAGGCACCTTTCCTGCAGTGCTGCAGCAGTCTTTAACTTCAATGTGCACAGTCTGATAAAGATGGCTGGATCACAGGCTACGTGTTCAGTTTTGCAAGAGCAGTGTTTTATTGTTATCACATGGGGGATAATATGCCAGTCCAGCCCTTGCCTCCCTGGTGAATGGGATGGGACAGGTCCCTCACTGCACAGTGTGCACCTCCTTATCTCAGACACGTGAGAGCCTAGCAAGGCTGACTCCAGTGGGAGCTACTTAGCAGCCACAGACATGCTGAATGGAACCACCTCCATATTCTGCATTTTGGATGTCTGTCCAAAACACATAATTTCTTTTGCAAAGTTATTTTTTTGGGGGGTATATTATCTGTAGTCAGAAAAAGAGCTATGAGAAGAGAGGGTGGGAGACAGGCAAGCCCATGATGGTTCCTTTACTAAATTTGCAGTCAGTGATCCCATTCTGAGGTACTGAAAGAGAGAAATCATCAGTTAGAGCCTGGTGCATCCCCAGCACCGCCCAGGTGATGCCTGCAGGCTGCTTCAAAAGGGCACACCGCTTCCCATGGAACCAAAGCTAGTATGCCTGAAGAGGAATAACAATTAGCCCAGCTGGGTCTCATGCAGTAAGCAGGGCAGCTAAAGTGAGGTGCTAATGAGTCTGCACTGCCACCTTCTTTTCCCATTGCTTGGGTGCTTGCTTTCTTCCAGACAGCTTGTTCTCACTGTACTTTCTCCAAATCAGTGGCAGCAAGCTGCTGGGATTGCCAAGGTGTGAGGACAGTGGCCATGTAATGCCAGCACCTTCTGTGTGGAGCAGGACTGAGGGAAACCACTCTTGTTTATTAGTATTTTTATAGCAAGCACCACTGTTGCTATTTCTCATAGCTTTTGATTATCTTTCTCATTTCATCTCTTCCTCATGCCCCAGGTCTGGGCAAACATTCAGCCTGATGCAGCCCCATGTGGCCAGCAGCCTTTGCTGCTCAGGTAAGGTAAGAAATGACCTTTCTGTCCAAGTGTGTAGAGGGTAAAAATGCTAAGCAAGGAATCTATGGTGGTGCCTCCCTCTTTGGACATCTTATAAAGACATTTGGACATGGTCCTGCTCTGATTGTCCCTGCTTGCATAGTGGGTTGGACCACACGACTTCGAGAGGTCCCTTCCAACCTCAGCCATGCTGTGATTCTACAAAAAAAGTGCTGGAGAATATGGGATGAGAGAAAACATTGCCAGGTTTTCATTCCAGTCAGGCATCCAGCTGAGCTCAGGCCCCTTGTGCACTTGCTCTATGGTTGACACCGCAGATATTTATTGAGATGGGCTGGAAATAAATAGGGAAAGAGCTTCGAGAATGCAGCATCCTTGTGGTTCAGTGGTCAAAAATGTGTTTAAAAGTATTTAATAGAGCTGGTCAGAAAACACTGAGGGATGGTTTTATGGTCTTCCTGCAAAATCCTACAACACAAACACAAAAGCCACAACATAAAACTTTTCTGACACAGATCTTGTGCTAAAATTCAGAAACACCACTGTGAGGCTGTGTGGGAGTTTTATTCCTTGTGCTTTGTGAGTCAGTGCCAGCCCAGGGGTTGGACTTGTGGGCACTTGCACATGTGCCCCTCAGTTGTTCACAACTGCATGGCAGTGTCAAGTTCAGGCAGCTCGGCTGAGAGGCCCAGCTCCCATGGCAGTGGCACGCATCGTGCTGGAGCCACTGCAGCATCAACATCTTCACACTGCCCAGGTGTCCAGCCTTGCTGATCTGAGATTTTTTGCTGTAAGACAAAATTTGATTGGATCAAACACAGTGTTTTCTCTTGGATGACAATTGCAGAAGTTTTTTTTTGAAGGTTTCTCTGAGAAGGATACAGATGTTCCAGGACACCCAGCTCTCCCTCTAGGGCACTATCAGGGGTGTCTGTTTCAGCTCCCTTAGCCACCCTTGGTAACTGTGTGCGGCACTGATGGCCAAGGCAGCAATGAGGGGCTGGCGGTGACCTTGACCAGGTTTTGCCGGTGGGCTTCCTCCCCGAGGATGAAGGGCGAGCTGCAGAGCCACCAAACCCACAGTTATTTTCCACATCTGGTTTGATTCTCTGTGTATAAACAGCAGCCTTGCCATTAACAACAAAAACTTAATTCACTGAGGTTTATTCAAGCACTGAGAGCAAATATTTTTCCTGTGCAGCTTGGGGTCATTTTTAGGGAAAAACAGGGCTGGAGGTATATCGACCCTTTAAAAATTATTATTACTTCCTAGAGAAAATAAAATGTAAAGCACCTTTTCCTTCCATTTGTGAGGTTATTTTTATGGAATAAAAAAATACTGGCTTGGGAAGGAAATGTTGTTTTGTGCCTGACTTGGCATCAGAGCAGGAGACTTGAATAAATGTATGGATTAATTTACCTTCTTTTATTTTAAAATGAAAACAATCATTTGTAAGTCATACCTCGATAAAATCCTCTGGAAATGTTCGGTTGCTTTTCTGTCTACTCCATCTCAGTGCCAGGGCTTACACACAGAGGTGGGGGGACAGAGCAGTCTGCAATGAGTACTGCAATTACAAGTACTGTCAGGGAAGTCTGTGGCTGTGTGAGCTGTTCATGCCATGCAGGGCAGGGTGGAAGGCTGCAGCCTCTATGTAGGTCACATTCTCCAAGGCTGCTGCCTCCCTAGCTCATGCTGGTGGCTTGGGCTGTCTCAGTGCATCATTGTGCCTCTGCTCTGCTTCAATTCCTGTCGCAAACAAGAGCTGCATCATTCAGTTTTTCTGGTAATCACTGAGGTGGACACCCTGACCAGGAAGCCCAGGCGCTGCTCAGCACCTTTCTAGTTCACTGGGAGGCAAAGAAAATCTCTCATCTTATAATCACTGTTTTATTTTAATTAAATCTCTCCCCAAGTGTCATATCCTGATGCCTTTTCCTTTTTCTTTTTTTCTTGTGTTTATATGTTGTAATCCAGTTACTATTATCAGTGGTAATAGGGGCGAACAATACAGCAATGATATTTTTAATTTATTTTAAAAATTCTGTTAAATGAACAGATCAAATCCATCAGAAAATGAGAATAGCAGTGCTACATGAGGACATTCCTGCTGCATAGTGGTAGTAAAATTGTAGGTGCCATTATATGATGGAGAAGCTAGTGCGTTTGGAGCAGGAAATGATGGTTAGCTGAAAGTGACTGTTCCACCTTGCTCTTCTGCACAGCATCATATCTTTGTACGGGGATCAGAAATTAAGAGGCTGAAAGTATAGTGTTGGCATTTATCAGAAAGCTGAAGGAAGTACTGCAGAGAGACACTGCTCATGTATCCCTCTGTGCTGCAGTTTCTGGGCTTGGCATTTCAAGACCAGGCCTGGTGCTCAGCTTCAGCACTGCTCAAGGAGGATCTGCTTCTGCCAGTCTTGATCCAAGCAGTGCCCAGGGAAATGTGCAGCACTGCACCCCCTGGAGATGCATCTGGGGGTCAGAGAGGGGCTGCTGGGCCTCTTCCTGCCCCCCGCCCCCAGCAGCCTCTGGTTTTAGGGATGCCTCCTCCCTTACATTTTTTTTTTCCATTTCCAGAGCCAAAGAATGCAGTAAAACTTTCAGTAACAGGTACTTCTTATCAGACCTGATTTACAGAGTGCTCAGGCTTTTCTGTGTTTGCCCTTGCTTTTTAGCAAGCTGGCAAGCCTTCCTGAGTTATTTCATTTTTATGATTTTATTTTTCCTTTGCACATGGCCGAGAGGGGTTCATGAAGTACCAGCCCAGCCCAGCAGATCACAGATGGGCTCCTTTCCTTTCTCTTTCTCTCCCTGCACACTATCAGTGGGAGTGGGGTGGGGGTCTTTGTTGCTTTTTTAAAATCAAGGCACTGATATCACCCGATTGCTTCAGTGATAAAAATCAGTAGAGCAAGGCTGTAAAAACACTTTCTGATTTGTTCACTTCTGCTACCATGGAGAAATAGCTCCATTTGCCTGCTCCCTGCAGAAAAAAAAATATGCAGACGGGGCAGGATTTTTTGTTGTCGTCGAATGAAAGATAAAATTAAATAAAGAAATGAAGGAGACCCCAAGCAAAATGCAGATTGAGTCAAGCATTTTTGCATCAGATGCATGATCAGTTTAATAAGGGAGATCCAGCTAAATGCTCGGAGGAGGGAAGAGTGTAGGAGAGCGCGAGAGAGTGAGGGGAGCAGAACAAGGCATGATTTGTTGAACTGCACATTCAGCTCATTCAGCAGTTTTCCCCATAACTTGACGGATCGGAAGGATAGGGTTTTGTTTTGTTGTTAAACCTCGTTAGTGTCAAATCTATCGATGCCTGGTAAAGATTACACTAATGTGGAAGCCTCTGGGATTTGCCTGCGAGTGCACGCACACGTGCATGTGCAAATATATTAGTGGCAAATTCTGATCCTAACGGGATTAAAGAGAAGGTCAGTAATATATTGCTTAACACAGTGGCCAGAGTTGGTAATATTAAAATAATGTCAATGGATGGCATCTGAGGACAAAAATGTCAGGCATCCAAGTGTTAATGACTTAATCATCTGCTTCCCCCCTTTTTATAGTCCTCCTAGAAATCATGCATGTGTTCTCTCTCGTATTCCACACAGCAACTCTGCCAGCTTCCTTCTTTGGCCTGATGCTGTTGCTATATCGTAACACCTCCCAGTGGCACTGCAGAACATTTCACTGAAATGAATGCAGAGCTCTGCTTAGACAGGTTTATGAAACCAAGTGCGAATGAAGCCTTTTAAAACATCCTTTCGGTTTATGAGTAAATTCTTTATAGAGATAGTCCTGTTCCCTCCAGCCTCTGATTTTCTGGGCTCCCTGTTAAGTAATAGTTAGACACAAATAGGAACTTTCTATATGGGTTCCTGAAGACTTAGCATCAATATACATTAAAAGTTCCCCAAATATAACTGTGTCTTGTGGCTTAAGAAAGTGATTTACTGTTCCAGGTCTAGTTGCTTGTAATATAGTGTGCAATGCCTGCTACCAATGTCCAGGGCCTCCACAGGTCTTGAAGCTATAACTTAAATATGTCTCAGACTTGTAAATCGGGTAAAAACAGGATTGGGGAAATTCAAGTTTTCAATCATCAATAGAGCTACCTCCCCACATCTCTGTGTTCAGTGGTCCCCATCTACCTCAGCTTAAAACTTTCCTATTTTACTATCTTTCCCCAAGTTAGAAGTAACGCTGCTTGCAGTGTGCATGAGTAAATTTTTGTGGTTTTATATGGAGCCTCTCTGCAGATAGCAATTGCTGAGCCAGTTGTGGATGTGTGGATGTGCCCCTAGCTAGAAACCATCTGTGAAGCCATTTTTATTTCTTTGAATAGGGACTTTTTTTGATTCAGCTGAGCCCAATTCTAATTCTCTGTGTGTATGAGAAATATATTCCAGACTAAATAAAGGTGAGAGTAAAACAATTAAATTGAAGGGATGCAAACTCTGGGACGGGCATGCAGGGCTATTTTTCTTGAGCAGCTCATTTTTGAATCAGCATGAGTTGGGTATGTTCTGTCCTCCTGGGGTATGGAGGCTGGTGTATCACAAATGTAGACATGCTGTAACAACAGCTACTCTGGAGCAGCTCTCATTGTGGACTGTCTTCCAGAATAAATAGGGATTTTAGAATTTATTAATATTCTGCTTCTTGGATAAACCTACTTTTGCTTTGGAATACAGAGTCCTCATGAGAAATTACACAAAATGGTCAGAGAGAAATACCATGTGGTGTTCAAATCCCAGGTATTAAAAATGGCCTTTGAAATCAGTTCACTCCAAGCCAAGCAAGAACTGCATCTTGATTTAACGTGAAGAGTTTGTACGATAGCTACCTACAAATTAATAATGCATCCTTCAGTTAGTTGGTGCAATTTGATCTTGCCAACCCTTAATCATAACAAGGGATACCTTACTCTTCCAGTGGTGGTGCTGAAGTCATCCCCTAGGCAAAAACAATGGGACCAGTCTGGAGAAAGATAAGATAAGGAGTAAGAGAGATTAGAATTTGAAAAATGAAATTAGAGAAAAAGGCAGAATATGAAACACAAGGCTGCAGGCTCCTCTGTCTGGCTCAAGCCAGTGAGCGCAAAGAAATTCAGACTTGCCATCAGCTAATGCTTCAGCACAGCCCTTTGACATGTAATGCAGCAAATCTGTTTCTCGTCATCTAACGCTCCACCAAAACCTCTCACTATGCTTAGCTGAGAGCTTTGAACGTCCTTGCTTTTGTTGGCTTGTTATGAAGTCCCTCAGAACACGGTTGATTTAATATTTTGCACTGCTATTGCCAGCTATCCGGGTTGCTTTTGGATAGCAGAGTCAGTAGCAGCTGGTGTAAGAGTGAATTTTGCATTTATTTCATCATGGTAGCGGGGCAGCAGTTGTGCATCTGCTGGCGGGGCACTGGCAGGGTACAGTTAGAGCCCTTTTACTCCACTGGTGTAGCCCAGAAGTGTTCTTTAATCTAGAGCAGTTCTCTCCCACAATTATTATTAGAACCCTCTAATCCAATTATGGCACAAGTTTTCTTCTCCTTAAAATGCGGCCCCAAGATGGAGTGGGTGCAGGAGTCGTCCTGGCTTTGGGATAGACTCAGGCACAGTCCTAGTTTCTTAACAGCACAGACAGTATTAATGGCAGATGTTGATAAGGTAGAGGAAAAAAATACAGAAAATTCGGAAAAGGGGTAACTGCGTGAAAATGCTTCATTCCCCTTCTTATGGGATTGTATCCAAAAGTGTCAGGAGGAAGTCATGACTTACTTTTTATGCACGTGGTAAATTGCTGCTACAATGCTCTGTGTTGTACATAACACAAATGGCCTCTGGTCAGCGACAACCCCAACTGCCCAAGTTTTACTTCCCAAAAGAAAAGAAGTACTCTGCCAATTTGGACTTGGGTAGTCAATTTAGAAACATGACTGTGTTTTAAAGTCTGCTGGGAATGGATTGGTGCCACTAAAGCAATGAGCGCATGTTTTTTGGATGGAGGTGGTGTGCCCAACTCTGTAAAGACACACATGGACAGACTTCACTGAGCATGTTGTAGAGTTTGGATGGGAAACGGTTGCTTCGCAGTCTAACCAAGATGCAGTAAATTACTGGAATAATAGTAATTATGAAGACCGTGGGCATTCACATGTTACATCTATGGCATGGGTGTTGTTCAGGGTGGCTGCATGAGCCCTGCCTCACAAAGCAGCAAAACTGACCAGCACATATATAGAGCATCACACTATACTTGGGCTATTTCTCCATGTAGCAACTGATCAACCTGTAGCACTGGATATATCGAGAGACTTTAATGTCACAGTTCATTGCAAATGCTGCAGCATGTCGCACATCTCAGTGAAATCAGCATACAAGGTTTTCTGGTTAAAGCCTGACACTTAACAATAAAGCCTAATGTATGATGGCAGTGATAAATACAAAAAATGGACCATTTTGCTGCTTGAGGTGACAGCAGCATTTCATGGTCAATACAGGGGCTGTAACACTAAGCCCACAAGCCAGGTGTTAGTGGGCTAGCTGGGTGGCATAACCTGGTTGCACCGACGCTACTAAAGCAGATCCAGCTTTAAACTCTTCACTTGGAGCAAAAAAAAAAAACAACTAAAACAACAGACAGTATTAATGGCAGATGTTGATAAGGTAGACAGAGAGGAATGCAAATATTCTTTTTCAAAGTCATCTGTGTGGGCAACCTGCTTGAGCAGGGTGTTGCACCAGATGACCTCCAGAGGTCCCTTCCAAGCTCCGTCATCTTGTGGCTGTGATTCCGTGACTGCTGTAGCTTATGGTTGGCAATACAGGACACCAGGGTTCAGGAAAGGTGAGTAACCAGGAGCACTAACCTAGAAGTTGCAAGGCTGGTAAAAGCTACAGGAAGATCTCCAGCACACATGCAGAAAGCAGTACAAGATGCAGTACAGGTGTCTAAATCCTTCCTTGCCTCCAGCTGCTGCCCCAGGGTCCTATTTTGGATCGGCCAGCCCTGTACAGATGTGTTGGATACCTTAAGGCATCTCAAACGGTACATAAACCTTTATTTAAGCAACTGAGTCCTCCTCTAAGTGCTTTTCTCAAGATCATATATAAAGCCTCTGTGAAAGCTGGGACCCAAGCCCAGATCTCTTCACATGCTATCCAGCATTTTGATCACTGGAACGTGCCCTCTCACTGAAATGTATGTATCCATATGGTGGTTTTGGTTGGATTTATTTTTGCTTTTGTCATTTTGA
This sequence comes from Lagopus leucura, assembly GCF_019238085.1. NCBI lineage: Eukaryota > Metazoa > Chordata > Aves > Galliformes > Phasianidae > Lagopus > Lagopus leucura. Next base: position 59,095,838 of record NW_024962262.1, read on the forward strand.
AATAATTCACCTAGCCAGGGGCCATTAAAGGAAATTTTACAGTGGATGACAAATGCTTCTCCACACTGTATTCACGTACTGGAAAGGGGTGAAAGTCCTTTCCCTTGGTTCTGCTGTGTTTTCTGTTTTATTATATCAGTCTTCTATGTTATTACATCTTCTGGTTTTTGGAGGGAAATGCACATGCTATTTTAACATCTCTGTGCAAAGCCTTACGCTAACTGTGTAGCTGCCTGGAGTTCTTTGTTCCACTGTTCAAGAAAACGTGTGTGCCTAGGGTACAAAAATCCCACCAGACAGAACAAGATAGAGAGATGCCTCAGGTTGAATGAAAATGCACATAGAAGTGGGGTTTTGGCCAGAAGCTTCACGCATGACAGAGAGCCAAATGGAAACATCAAGGAGACAGTCCAAAAGTTCACCTGCCATAGAGGACATAGGAAGGTTTTCCAAACAGCCTTTTAGCGCAGTGCATTCTAGGGTAAAAAAAGGTGACCCTGATGCTGGATCAAGTATTGGAACAAAACTTGATGGTGGGAAAGCCTGGGGTCTCAGCTGTCCGCTGGAGAACTTATTGGGCTGCTAAGAGAAGCAAGAAAATGAGAGGCCTGGGTTGGGAAGAGATGGATAAATGGAATTTGCAAACATGAGATCAGTAATTTGTAATACCTCTCTGGCTGAGGCTTATGTCAAATAAGAAAATTGCTGAAAACAATTATCCAGATTTCTGCTTCCTTAGTGCTTCTGCTGATTTAACACTCCTCCCTGCCCATTCTGTGGTGTCCATGTCCAGTCAGACGAGGTCCCCTTCATTCTGCTGCCATGCCCACTCCTTTCCAGAAGGGCTGGACCTAGCAGGTCCTCAGGGGCTGGGGGCAGACAAATACACAGTACAGAGGAGCAGAGGCTGCTTGGGAGAGCTGATGAGAGGAAATTACCTCATTTATGGAAGTTTTCAACTGCAGACCTCACAGAAGGGTGTGAGGGGTGGGGAGCCTAGCTAGGCATGCCAGACTCACCCAGGATGGGCTCCTCTGGAAGACAGTCCAGCTTGTGACAAAAAGCAAACTCAGAGCTGCATGCCCGCTGCCTGTGAAGATGGCAGTGTGCTCTGTATCCCAGCTCTGGCTCATGACTTGGGCTGGCTGAGCTCAGCAGTCTGACTGTCCCCAGCAGCTTGAAGGCAGCCCAAGGGCACGAGATGGGGTTGATCCCCTCTCTCTGTGACGGGTTTTGCAGAGGGCTGAGGTGCTGATAGGCTGAAAGAGCTTCACAGCTCACCACTCAGCATCCTGCGCTTCACTTAATTCCCTTGCCTTTCTCACATCAGAAATTTAAAAAGAAAGCAGTAAGCAGTCAAAAATGTATATAACTAACATGTAGTTTTTGTTCCCAGTCTTCCTCTGAACAGCATCCCCCTCCTGTACCCCCTTCTCTTTGATCCCTAAAAAGCCAGCTGTGGCTCTAACTAAACAATAAGTGGGGACATGACTCTGCTTGATGTTTGGCCTGCAATGGAAGCAAAGTGTCATTTCTAATTTTGTGCGGGCGCAGAACAAAGCTGCCTGTGACCAATCCACTGCACAGCGCACCAGGTTTGTTCAACGGGGAGCTTCGGTGAGAAGCATATTTCAAAGGGCTGGGGAAGCAGATTTCAAACACTGTCAAAGAGAAGTGATTTTGCCTTCTTTAATTCCCCTTCTTAGTATCTTGTGTGTCTGCCTCCTGGGCACTGTGCAGCGCAGCAATGCAGCAGGTGGCTGGAGCTCTACAGCCAGAGCTAGCTCAGCTCAGCACGTATCCATGGCAGGGCAGGTATTGACCCATGTTAAATGAACCAAAGCAGCATTTGCAAAGGGAGGATGGGCAGAAACAGAAAAACCATCTGGAGTGCTGCTGATTTGCAAACAGAAAAGTGTAACCAAATTTGTCTAACCAACTTCAATCACTGTTGTCAATACCAATTCAGGGAATTAGGTCTGTATGAGCTAATATTCTTGTTGGCATCATATTTTTCAAGAAGGGTGCAAGACCAAGAAAGGGCTATAATAAAATTAGCCCCAGATATACTGTGAACAAAAGTTTGGCCAGGTCTCTAAGATGCTTATGAGGAGAAAGTATTTTCTTATCAAATAGCAATGTAGCTGAGTAAGGAATTGAAATAAATTGTTGGGATGACTTCCAATTGCAACTGTAGTGACTAAGTGACAAGGTCACTCCTCCCCAGCAGCCTTGGGTTTGGCTTCACATCAGGCTCTTCCATATCTGTCTGTCTCTTCCGCACCATTTGCTTTATGCACTCCACATACGTCCTCCCTTCTCTCCTCATAGCTTCCACCCTCCCTTGTAAATATTTAATCATAAAACCTCTCTACCTTTTTGCTTTCACGTTGCATGCGTTATCCTGGGTTCTGCTTTTGGGTACTGGTCCTTGAAGATGGAAAATGGGTCAATCCGACCATGAGGCTGCCATGCTCAGTACAAGGCATTATTATTGCCTCCTGTCATAATTATGTGGCATTTAGGTTTTTTTTTTGGCCTGTCAGTGTTTCCACAAAATTCAGGGCTGTCTAATGAAACTTGGGGAAACTATTTGCACTCTGACATTCCACTGCATGTTGTCATGGTGTCACATAGCTGACTGAAAACATGTTGTCTTTTGCTCTTTAAAGTTTGATCCACAAAGAAAATTACCACCAGTGCTTATTGCAGCCTTACCACTGCTGTCACATACTTCTACCTCAGCTACCTGCCTTCCCATAGAACCCTGCATCTTCCAAGCTAAGCATTTTTAGCAGAGATTCAAACATTCAGTATATTAGAAACTAAATGAAGTAAGAGCCCTTGCAAAATCTTTGGCCTCCCAGTCTCTGCCTAACAGTGGGTATGACACCACTGAAAGAATGAGTGAACAGCAGCTCTCAAACATTTGGGCCAGGTGGGTCTTGTTGAGGTCAATAACGAAGTCCTCTTATCAGCAGCCTCAGAAGGTGCCCTAGGGCTGCTGCTGGGACAGGATTTCACTGCTGAACTGGGTCCATCAATCTGGGAGTGACTGCAGTGGCTTCTTATGAAGAATGTTTTCCACAGGCTGTCTCCATTTCCCATGACATGTACAGCTTAAATCATATAGTCTCTAAAAAAGATGAGCTTTTATTTCCAGGGCATAAAGGCTCAAGCCTTCTTCCTTATCTTCCCTGCCCTTAACTTCTTGTGTTATGGGCTGCATATAGAATCAATTGAATTGATCTGTCCCTCCCATTTCATTATGCATGTCCCTGTCTTCATTTTCCTCATGCAGTAATGAAGATGAGGATGAAACACAACTTTTCTCTCCTTGCAGTGTCACCAAGGCAAGTGCAGATACCTGGCTTTTAAGCTGTTTTTTTTTTTTTTAGCTGAAAGCAACAGATGTTCAAAGCTTGACAGGAGAGATACCTTGCTTGTCCCTCAGTCAAAGACACGCCTTGGATGCTTTCTTCCCTTTGCTTTCAATCTGAAAAGGCAATTTCTGTAATAGGTGAGTTTTCTCTAGTTTTTGGCATACAGCTGGAATTCCACCACACACTGTTCCCCAGATGTAATAACCAAAGGATTAAGTGTTTTAAAATAGAAGAGACTGAAATATGCAGGGTTGTATGCATTGCAGAGTTCGCTTTTACATCCCACACTGCCTCTTGAGTCTGGGAGGTTTCATCATGTCCTGCCTCAAGTTCACTGCCCATACCTGGGAACAGCACATTTGCCTTTTTTTCCAGCAGCACAACTTCTTCAGAGATATAGTTTATGAAAAGACATAGCTAACTGCAATAAATTGAGAAACTTTGGACTGTGCAAATCTTTTCTGGGCTGTTGTCCTTCTGACCATGGCCATGGCCCACATCAGTCATTCCCTCCCCCCCTTCCTGAGCTGCCGTCTGGGCAAACTCCAGATGGACAGCGCTAAGCCCCACAGTTACAGGCTGGTGTTTTCCTGATCCTACCACCAAACAGCATGCCCAGCTTGCAGATATAGTCAGGGAGAATGATAAGCAATCCCTTTTAAGCAAGCTGATGAAGAAAACGCATGTGGAGGGATAAATAAAGCATTCCCACGATCGTTTTACATTCTGTGCATGTTGACAGGAATTGGGGTGGTTCTCTTGGGGCAACAGATGGCAAACTCACTGGGGGATAATTCCGCTTCGAGTCTTGTTTTTGTGGTCACTTCTTTTAGAGGTCACTAATCACGTGATTTGGCTTCTCCCTGGGGGTCATTAAACGCCTTGTTTTGAATTTTGGGAAATCAAGCACGCCATGCAAGTGTGGCATGTGCTAAATGTGTTAAAAGGAAAATTGAATATCACCCTTTAATATGTATCTCATATCTCATGCTCTGACAAAACAAGCATGTAGGTGATGAATGTAATTTGTCCCTAAAATTCAGCAGAAAAATCTTCAGGGTTTAACCCTATATCAAAGCAGGAAAGCAGTGTTGAAAACATAGCACTGAACATCAGACTACTGCATCCTTTTCAATCAAACAATATTAATTATTATGTAAGTAATAGTGACACGAACCAATGCAGTCAGTACAGAGGGATAGCTCACTACGTTGTTGTTGGGGTTTGTGGGTACAGCATTGCTCCAAAGGGCACGATAAATAGTAAGATTACTGCCATTCTACCTTGCTTTAGCAGGTCAGGAGAGGGCAGTTATCCCTAGATGGTTTGCAGGCTTTTCAGATGTAAGTTGTTAGGACAACGACATGGTTACTATTTTAGGCAGTAGGTTACTTGAATGTGACTTGGATTTCCATTCATCTTAAATTTCCAGTCCTTCCCAGCTTATTAATCTGTACTAGAATGATTATATTTCTCGCTATTAGAAAAGGCCCTGACAAGCAGAAACAGTCACCATGCTGGAAGAAAAATGCATTAAAACCAACAATATTTATGAGAAAGTCAGTAGTTCTCTCAAAACAAACAAGAAGAAAATCTTGTGAAAAGGAATGGGCAAGGCTGGAAACACTAGTGAAAAACAGTAGATGTAATAGAATTGCAGTATGAAATTCACATTACTCAGGACTCTATTCTACAAAACCTGGCACAGTCACCTATTGCTAAGCAAAGGCTTCAGACAAACAAGGCCAGTGCTTAGGTATATGCTGGTGAGGGGGAGTGAGAGGATCTTCTTCTTCAATCCTTATTTTGTAGCTGGTACACAAATTGCCTGGGAGCTGAGATGTTGCTGGGTTATGTAGAAATCATAGAAACATAGAATCATTGAATCATTAAAGTTGGAAAATACCTCTAAGATCAACTGCCAGCCCATCACACCATGCCCACTAACCATGTCCCTCAGTGCCACATCCACACAGTTCTTGAACACCTCAAGAGACACTGACTCCATCACCTCCCTAGGCAGCCTGTGCCACTACAGGTTCCATTTCAGATTACTTTACATACTAACTTAAAAAAAAAACAGAGAGAGGGAAATGATCTTAACGCCCTTGTGACTAGAACTTTTGCTTCTTCTTACTGTTTCTTTTAAAATCTAACACAAGACAGTACCAGTATTTCGCTCAGTCCTGTACTGCTCTCATGGATAGGAGGCACAGCATCGCAGCCCTTTGAGGAGAGAAGAGTTTGCCTCTGTGTATCTTCTGTCCCCACAACTTGCTACAGTCTTGCACCCCTCCCAGTGTCGTCTACCCTCCCACCTAGGCTGACTAGCAGGATTGAGGTGTCTGGGGAGGAGGACAAGGCACATGACATGATCCCATCCCACTTGTTTTTACAGGGTATGAGGCTAAAAGCTGCATATGCAGTGTGCATTTGTGGGTGAACTGCACCCTGCTATCACAGAAGGAAGCAGAAGTACCTCCATAACACATAGCTGCCACTGCATATGGCTTATCTAGGACTCAAACTTTTCTCAACAAGGTGTGTGGTGATCTCTGCTGTGCACTGAGTACCCCTCCCTGTCCAGGTAGCCCCCGGGAGAGAGGCTAGGCTCCTACTCTCATTTTAACGTGCACTTATATATATACATATATATGTGACATTTGAAATGCTGCACCTTGAAGTGATTGCATGGGTCCCCAAAATACACTGAGCAGACAAACTAATTCTAAAAACTGGGGGGCCGGAGAAGAAGAATAACCTTATGTCCTCCTGATATTTATAAATACTGTTCCAATTTTAAAAATTGCCTGCATTGGAAATAGAACAAACGGACCAAAGGAGCACAGAGCGCTTTGTAAATCATTTGGTGCAGCTGTAGAAGCTTTTACCTTGTTAGCTCCAACCTGCTTGGTTGCTACAGCTGCAGAAAAACCAGTACTAGCAGCATGGGCTAACGAGAATGGTAGCTGCTGGTTCAAAGCAGCTTGCTCTGTGCACGCTGCATGTGGGTTGTGTTTCTTACTCTTGTTTGCTTGCCAAAGACAGGAGACAGGACTCACTTGTTCTACGTTTTGGGCTGCAGTGTATTCTTTCATTTAGGAGGAAGTGATGTTTGGGGATGCTTGGAGGTCTGATGACCAAGGCTGCAGCGTATGTGTGCCAAGGCTCTGGGTCTGGGAGGGATACTGCATGGCGAGAAGAGGAGCAGACAGAGAGATGGATGGCTGGGATAGTGAGGCTCACACTGTTCCTGCAGGTGCTTCATCCAAAATCCAAGTTACCATCACAGTGCTCATCTGCAATGACACGCACATATCCAGACTCATGGAGGAGCAGTGCTCATCTTTTACCAGATGCTCATTAATTCGCATTTTAGAAATTACAGCCTGAAGAACATACAGTTGAATATAACAAAGCTTTGGCTTGCAGCAAGCAGAGGAGCTGTGCTTCATGAGTTGCTGTTATAAAAGGGCCCTCAGTCTGTGACCTTGTAGCCTTGAGAAATGATTTTTTATGATGTGTAAGAAAAATGCATGCTATTCTGTAAAGCGTTTTAAGAAACAGAACTGTAGTGTGTGAGGAGGTGATCAACCTGATCATTGTATTGCAAACCTTCATTGTATTGCATTGTTTCCTAGGTCTTAATTATTTTAATAATACAAGAGCTTTTTTGTCTCATCAAAATAATATTTGCTTGCCTCCTAAATGCCAAGCTACCATAATGTAGTATGATGGGAGTTAAGATTTTCAAAGCAAAGCGTTTTTTTTGTTCTTGATGGACATCTTGATGGGTGTAGATCAGGATGTGCAGTAACAAATGCAAAGGGCTTGTATTAAGCAGATCTGGTACACAGAAGATAGTTCCTGCTATGACCTTCTCTTCATTACCTCCATTACTGGGGGTGCAGTGAGATGCAGAGGGGTCCCTCTGGTCTGAATGTCAAGGTTGAGGTGGGTATGGGCCAGTGATGCAACAGACAGGTATGAACGTAAAAAAAGGCAGGGAATAACTAGACTAGGGCAATGTCCCTGAAGGTTGTAAAAGCTGAAAATAGGAATGTTAAAATCAATATTGAGCTTTACAAGGAGCCTGGTGTGAAGATTTTGAGAGAGAAATAAAGTGTATGTCTGTCATTGTGGCCACTGCCTTCTGAGGAAATGAAAATGCAGCAAAGGTGACGTGATGAGCATGTGAGCTGTATCCTACCTCACAGCCTGCAATTGTGCCAGAAGAGGTTTAGATTGGAAATTAGGAAGAATTTCTTCACAAAGAGTATGAGCAAGCACCAGAATGTCTTGCGCAGGGAAGTGGTGGAGTTCCCATTCCTGGAGGTATTTTAAGAGATTTGTGCATGTGACACTAAGGGACATGGTTTAGCAATGGCACTTTGTAGTGTTAGGTAATGGCTAGACTTCATCTTGAAGGCCTTGTCCAACCTGAATGGTTCTCTGATTCTGTGGATCTATGTCCAGTGCATGCTTGCCATTCAACTTATGTGGCATATACACAGAAACTGGAAAATAGCTTCCCCATCCCTTTTTCATGTTTCTCCCTTCCAGATTTCTCCTTCTTCCCTCTTCCACATTTTGCCTCCATTTCTCACTTTGCATCTGCACCTCACTGGGCTGTGTCTGATTACGAGGGCCTGACTAATAAGAAGCACAACTTGAGTAAGGCTCTCCAAGGAATTCAACTGCCATCATTTGCCAGATGATGATATGATGCTCAGAGCTGCCTCTGCTGAGGACAGCCAGCTTCACTAAAAGGGGAGCAGCAGGCTCAGTGGCCTGTTTGTGGGGTACCACAGTCAAGTGGATTGGAAAGGAAACAGAAAAAAACAGAATTGAGATTTTGTTTCAGAGACATGGCGTGCTATTCTGCCTCTTCATCATGCCTCAGGTCAGTGGGTCTTATTTTCTTCCCTCTTTCCTCGAGAAGGTAAAATAGAGGGGTGGGAAGAATATTCATACTACTTTTGCTTGAAAGTTAACTTTTATGTATTCTATATCAACTCTGAAATTTAAACCTCCCTGAAATAATGAAACAGGAGAGGCTGAGTTCCTATTAAGGCTGCTATTATTTGGCTGAGGAAAACCTTTACTCGAGTAATCTGGAAAAGTGACAGACAGCCATGACCTTGATTTATTTTGTAACAACTTGGGTTGAAATCGAAGAGTATTGAAATTTTATATTTTTTCAGAAAATTGCAGGGATGTCATTAAAGAAGTGGACGTTTCGTTCTTCCTTTCAGTGCATTTTGTAGCTTTAAAAATAGAGGAGGATTCAGACGCGTGACATTTGTCTGCTAACTCCGTGTCTGTTACCAAATTTGATTGCATTTAAAGACCAGTCAAAAAAAAAAGAAAAAAGGTCCTGGGCTCTCAGCTCATCTCTGAATGATTCTTAAAACAGGAAACACCCATTTAAACGATACAATACATTTGCTAAACTGTGCTCGTGGGAGGCATAGTACTAGATTAAAGAGGCTATTGGAAATCCTGAATGAGTGCATTTGCTAAGGCAAGTGGAGAATTCATGCAATATGGAGTATATTCTACCCCATTTACTTTGGAGAAACCCCAAGATACACTGAAATGTATACATTAAGGCAATGCTTCTATTTGATGCTCATTTATTTGGGCACCGATCTTCAACTCAGTCACCCAAATACTTGAAACAATCTGCATTTGCCAAGTGAAGTTGTTTGTTAATATCATTACAGTAGAATAGCAAATTATAGGAGAGATGGGCAAGCTCTACTTTCTCCTGGATGAAAGGATTTCTTCCTCTTCGATTGGGAGTTTTGGGAGTTCTGGATATAGTTTCAGTTCTCACTTATATATGTTGGATTTGTTCCACCCACAGTCCTGCACCTTGTTTGCCTGTATCCACTCAGGAGAATGGTTTTGTTTGCTTTCCTACAAAAATATCTCATGGTCAGGGCAAGCATGGATCTGGTTGGATCTGAGAGCCATTGTAACCAGTTGGCAGCCTGCTAACACTCCTGGCTGCAGATTAAAACAATATCATCTCTCAGAAGAACCAAAGTGTAGTGAGCATGGCAAGAAAGTACTTATGCAATTGAACTTCAAAGAGCTGATAAATCTGTGAGAAACCAAAATACTAAACTAATTGTCCCAGTAAACAAAGAAAGTCAAGAAGTAAGGACTGCCTGTGGATGTATCTATTTATCCTTCAGTCTATGAGATGCTTACTGCTTTTCAGAAGAGTCATAGGATCCCCTTTCAAATCCAAGGGCAAGTAGGTTGCCACTAGCCCAGGTCCACCTAGCCAGTTCCAAGTGGAAAGTGCAATGGTTGAATTTTACCTGCTTGTCCTCAGTGAGGATGGCACTAATTTGCTTTTTTTTTTTTTTTTTTTTTTTTTCCCCCACTTGAAATTTGTAGGATCTTAACTATACATAAGTAAAATAATAAATTATTCTGGCAAATTTGGGCAGGGAGCTCAAAAATTAAGGACATGGGATGCAGGAGACAGGCAGCAGGTTTATTTTTTTCCTGAAGAAGATGAGCTAAACATTTTCTTCATTTAGAATGGGAAACACAGATATATCTGATGAATTGGCACATTTTCTGCCTTTTTTTTCTTTTCATCTAGTATATGATGTATAATCGATGTTACTCCAGAGATGTTATTGATGCCGCTACATGTAAATAGCATCCCCCTTTGCTAATGACTGTGATATACCTATCACAGCAGTGAGAAAACTGAGGGTTGATTAATGAGCAGTGGCAGAGGACTCACTCTTCTGTGTTTACGTGAAATTTCATACTCAAGGAGCTTCAAAGATGGTTTCACATCCCTGTTCACCAAAACCATCTTTCCTAAGTCTGCAGCTTTTTGCAGCCTGTGCCAGAGGCCCATGCCTGCATTCCTAGAGGAGATGAGTGCAGCCTGAGCAAGCCATTTGAGGAAGGGACCTGTAGGGCCACGCACTCTCTGGAAGATGGAGAGGGAGACTCTTTCCAGTGGAAATCCTGTCCCAGGGCCACAACAGTTGGTGTTCTCTGAATATGTATGTACCTTCAGTGAGTTTGCAGATGACACCAAACTGGGAGGAAATGTTTATCCTCCTGAGGCTAGGAAGGCCCTACAGAGGGATTTGGATAGGCTGGATCACTGAGCTGAAGCCAGTTATATGAGCTTTAACAAGACCAAATGTCCAGTCCTGCCTTTGATCACAACAACCCCATGCAATGCAACAGACCTGAGGCAGAGTGGCTAGCAAGCTGCATAGGCAAAAATCTGGGAGTGTTAGCTGATAGCTGTCCGAACATGAGCCATTAGTGTGCCCAGGTGGCCAAGGCCAATGGCATCCTGTCTTGTATCAGAAATAGTGCAGCCAGCAGGAGTAGGGAAGTGATTGTCACCCTGTACTCAGACCTGGTGAGGCCACACCTTGAGTGCTGTGTTCAGTTTTGGGCCCCTCACTACAAGAAAGATTTTGAGGCCCTGGAATGTGTCCAGAGGGCACTGAAGCTATGAAGGGTCTGGAGCAAAAGTCTTATGGGGAGTGGCTGAGGGAACTGGGATTGTTCAGTCTGGAGGAGGCTCAGGGGGAGACTGCATTGCTCTACAACTGCCTGAAAGGAGATTGTGACAAGGCAGGGGTCAGCCTCTTCTCCCTTACAGCGATAGGACAGGACGGAATGTCCTCAAGTTGCGCTAGGGGAAGTTCAGGTTGGGTATTAGAAAAAAGTTTGTCTCGGAAAGGGCAATGAGGTATTGGCACAGGCTGTGCAGGGGGAGGGTGGAGTCACCGTCCCTGGAGATGTTGAAGAAACATGTAGATGTGGCACTGAGGGGTATGGTTTAGTGGGCAATATTGGCAGTAGGTGGGTGGTTGGAGTAGATGATCTTAGTGGTCTGAATGATTTATAATTCAAATGCTCACCTGTAATCAACATGGCAGTGAGGGTATGTTTGTGTACAGCCCACTGTGGGTGTTGATAGCACACTGATGTGTCTGAGTGTGTTTGCACAGACAGCATTACCCCCATGGTGCTGCTACTTGTTGCAGCGTTTGGTACATCTGCAGCACTGCTGGTATGGCAGGAGATCCAGAACACATGCCTGCATTTTTATCAGCTGTACGCCTATAGCAGGTACACGAAGGCACATGCTGAACACACACACACAGATGGAGTGGGGAGGTCCCTCTCTCCCCGGTTTTGACAGAAGGCAGCAGGGAGGCTGCTGCGCCAGCAGCCACCCAGGCAGCCCCGGCACAGCGCCGCGACACTCGGAGAAGTCCCCGACCGCTCCACCTGGAGGCCGCGGTCGGAGCCTTTAGGACGGGGTCGCGCAGGCGCGGGCTGAGCCCCGGGGTCGGGGCAGCGGTGCGGGGGCGCCGGTCGTGGCGCCGAGCAGGGGGCGGCCGCGGAGGCGTTGAGTTGAGCTGAGATGGCGTCGTGCGGGGGGGATAGCGGTGCGGTCGGGATGCTACGAGTGGGCTCGTCCCAGGTAGCGTTGCTCGGGGTGCTGGTTTTCGACAGAAGTAGTTGGTGTCTGATGATGTCACGTTCGGAGGGGGGAGGGAAAAAAAAAAAAAAAAAAAAAAAAAAGGAGAGATTGCAGTCCTAACGCAAGGAGGAAAGAGCAAAGCAGAGCAAGGGTCCTCGATTTGAAGGAAGAGGAGGCACAAGGCAGAACCCTCCGGAGGGCCTTTCTGCTCCCTCCTGCCTCACACGGGAGCCTTCCGAGAGGGGAGCCGACCGTGCTCAGCGCTGCGCCCTGCCAGGTGAGAGCCGCTCCGTGCCCGGGAGACAGGAGCCGGGCTCTCCGGGGGGGGCTGCAGCGCGGCCCCGTCCCGCACCGGGAGCACCGCAGGCCGAGGGTGCGGGGCTAGCAGCGGCCGCGGCTGCTTCGGCAGCGGGAGGCGGGCAGCACCAGCAGTGATGTCATTGTTAACCAGTTCCTCCCGCAGCGGTGAGGGAAGTTGGAGGAAAAACCTGCAGTCCCAGAATGGCTCTCAGCTTTGACTGGAGGGTCCCCGCGACGGTAATGCGTTTTCTTTCCTTTGCAAAACTGTTCTGGTAGACCTTTGGTTTGGGTTGTGCAGAGGGCTCCTCTCTCTAAATAGATACTCTGACTTCAGCTTTCGGCTCTGGTTTGTGAAATACCTTGCAGGTATTTGAAGTTTTGCCTGGTTAGTTTGAGGATTTTTATCCGTTGTGCAGATCCATGTCATGACAGCAGAGTTTAGCATGCAGCATTCTGCGACTCGCCTGGAAGGGGGATGCAGAGGTTGCCAAGCGCACAGCCTTCCACACGGGAAATGTACTTTGAGCCTCGCAGGTGGATGGAAAAGGACTCGGTTGGCATTTGTGTCTGTAGTAGGTGGCATTTAGCGTTGCTTATAGGAGGCAGAAAGTCTTCTAGCCAACTGTAGAGATAGAAATGAATCATGCTTTCATGGCAATTTCTTCTTCTTTCATTGCCAGGTTTTTTATTACGAGCATTTTAATTCTAATGGAACTGAATAGTAAATGTCAACATGAGATGTTTGGACTGTTACAGACAGCATATGCATACATATTTCTTAATGGCAGGCATTAACCAGTTGTGTGCTGCAACCTCCGTTGCACTTGCCCTGTTGCTGTTTTTGATAGAAATTGGTGCACTGCTAGGCTGCTCTGCGGATGGTCAGCAGCACAGAGACTTATTCTGCTCACTGGATCCTGAAATGATCTGCAGCAAGCAAGCCATTTTTAGGTGCATAAGGTTATTATGACAGGTCCATTAAGGGTGAAGAGGCATCACCAAAATTGCGGGCAGGAAAGAGTATCTCAAGTCAGTATTTTCAGGTATTAGCTATCATTGTCACTGGTACAGTTTGGGTTTGTGCTTGTTGTTGGTGCTGCTTGGTCCAAAGGCAGAAGCTGTGGTGCTGAGGGTCCATTTGGCTATGAAAGTAACATAATATTTCTTTCTGGGCTCCCACTTGCCCATAATAAGACTTGCTTGTCTTCTTATCAAAGAGAGTGTGAGTGATACCTGAGGAGACCTTATTTTTGCTTACGTATGTATGTGATAACCATATACCTTCTGCTGTAGTCTGTGACAGCATTTGTGAATTTAAAGCTGGGAAATCTGGGCTTGAGAATGAGTAGGAGAAAAATGGGAACATCATGGTATCAAACCAATACAAAATGTTCCTTCAGGGGGTTCCTGCCGATGATTAAGGCTTGGGAAATCAGTTATTGTCCTTGAGAAGGCTCTCAGTGAAGACCATCGAGGAACAAGGCTTTCTCCTACCAGCTGTCATGAAGATGCTGGCAGCTGATGTAGGGTTGTTTTGAGCTCCTCCCCTTGCAACATGCCTTGATGGGAGATCTGGTAATCTCTCCCTTCTGTGGGTCCTTCCAGTGTGATCCTTAGTGTTGGAATGTGTAACTCAGGCCAAGCTTTCTATTTGTATCAGCCTGGTTTTCATCCAGATGTATGCTTGCCTGTCACTGATAGTGCTCATGTGGGGGCTGTGTGCCTGGCAGGTGCAGGGAATGGATATCAATGCTGAAGTAGTCACCACAGCACATGGAGGCTTTCCATCTCTCCAGTGCTAAGCTGAATCTATTGCTGTAAATAGGCAACTTTATTTTCTTTGGATTTTAGTGTAGCACCCTTGGCCACAAGGAAAATAACGTGTTTGAAAAGGAGAACAAAGAATTGTGCTTCTGAAGTAAGCGTCTCTTCATCCTCCTCATTTGGAGGCTCTAGCAGTCCCCCTGCCCCTTGTCTGGAGTACGTGAGGGCACGAGATCTGGCTTGTCTGTCTCAACTCAGTTCATCTGAGGTGAGAAATTGTGAATTCCTGGCACTAAAGATGAAGCCTGCTACCCAAAGAAGAGGGGAGCTGCACATGACTGCAGCCACTGAGCCCGCTTCTGCAGCCTCTTCCCCCTTAGGAACCAGCTGACTTTGCAGCAGAGAAGGTTAGTAAGACCTTTACAAGTGCAAACAGAAATAAGGCGCTGGGACAGACAGCCTGCAGAGCTTGTGTGATGTCCTTTGATGCTTTTTAAGACTGAGTAAGAATAAAGTTGGGGTGGTCTAGAAATGCTTGCTCCACTTTAGAGCAGGAAAACTACAAGTAGGATTGCATTTTGACCTTTTTAGGACAAGGTCAGCCACACTTGAGTCAAAATTCAGTTCAGGAAGTGTCCTCTGCGTCTGGGGGTGGGCACCTCGTTTGCTATTCTTGGCAGTTTATCTGTGTTTCAGGACTCTGAAAGTGAACTTGATAGTTCTCTCATGGTTCCTTCCTGCCCTGCATTTCTGCTGCAGTACAGCATAACCACACTGAAGTCTTACCGCCAAGGGAATGAGAATGTTTCAGTCTCTGAGCCCATTTAGCTGTAAAACTCTGCTGATATTGTTTGCAAAAGCATCACTGCCATGAGTAGACTTGATACAGGAAATGGGAACCAGTGCACAAAGTGAATGTAAAGGTTGCAGTAACCTGGATTTTGGTGAGCCTTGGGTCTTATTGTTTGGCAGCTATGTTTGCTTATGCCAGACTCTGGTTTGAACTGGTGTCTTGGGGAGCACTGAGGCAGTGGGGTATGAAAGAAGGAAATTTTGCTTGTGTGACCACTGCCCATGGGGAAGAACATTTTTTCTATCACAATTCTGACACGGTATGACTTTCTATCTGCAGGATAATCTTTCTATATGCTTGTGTGATAGAATTTATATACTGTTCCAGTTGTTCTCACCTTGTATGTTCTGCCCGAGAGAGGACAGTATAAGCTCTGTGGGAGCTCAGGTTGCCACGAGTTCAAGGTAACAGGTGTATCAGAGGGTATTTTATGGGCATGCAATGGTGATCAAAGCTATAAAGCTACAAAGAGGACCCAAGGCCAAGTACCCAAAGGTACCACAGGAGGTGAGGAAATCAGCTTCAAGGGATGAGATGACATTGTCCTAGGAAGGGATCTGTATCAGTACTGCAGAGAAAGTACAGATAACTGAGTCCCTGAGACTATGTGTGGGGGAGGAGGAAAGGAAGAACTTCCCAGTTCCAATTTTAATAATGAGTTCAACTCTGTGCATGTGACCAAGAAACACTGAGGTCAGGTGTCTAATTGCATTTATGCTATTGCCATCCAAGTAATTATCTTCTCCCCCCTTGGCATTTCATTAGGGTAAAACTGAAGTGATTTTGGACTGCTGTAGTCTGCTAAGTCAGAAACTAGGTAACCTCAGTGGCTTGCCTGATGGGCTGTCTCTTTTGGGCTGTATGGGTAGAGCTGGCAGTGGCTACATTCCTCTGGGAGATTTTTTTCTAGGCTGAGTGTTTGATTTGGGAAAAATCTTTGTAATCACGTCAGTTCTTGATGTTACTAGAGTTACTCCCATTCAGAAGTGTATCTTTGGTAATAGTACTTAAAGTGATGGGAATTTCCAACTACGTCTTCACACTGTACGTAGAGATTGATTCTGCATCTGTTGCAGATGGGAGTGGGATCAAATATAATACATCACTGTAACAGCACATAGTAAAGATGGATGATTCTGGTCCATTGTGATACATGCATGAATCTTAATGTCTTCTGTCATTGTGAGGAATAAAGGGTGCTGGCACACACGAGTGAGGAACAGCTATTTTGTGCCCTACAAAGCATGCAGACATGAGGTGTTTAGCTGGTGGCAGCCTATATGTGTAGAACTCTACCATCATTGGAAAGCAGCCCCCCTTCTCTTCAGCCTTATAGCAGCCAAGCTTTTGATGCTAGAAGATCTTGCTGGAATGAATCAGCCACAGAGGCTGTTCTTAAGAGTGCTTTTAAAAGCTGTCACTTAGTCTTGAGATGAACACTAGAACAATTTGCTCAAATCTGAAGCCATTTTGTGACCCCTGCATTTTGAGAACCCTCTGGAAATAACTGTAAAACACTGTGCTGGTTTCTGCCTCTATTTGAAGGAGGGGAAAAAGCAGTAGGAGAAAAGGCTAGTTCTGTCCAATCTCCCTATCTTTCAAGAAAGACCAGTGTTTTCTACCAGGTTTACAACAGTGCTGCATTCACCTGATAATGATAATAGTAGATAATCTTCATAATAGTGATAATCTTCATATTCAGCTACAGATTCCACCCTCCCCCCCAAGCCTCTTATAGCACAAAGTTCATTTGATGGCATCAGGCATCTTGTTTTTCATGTTTCTGCCAGTTTACCCCTGCGTAACTTCACTGCCAGCTGTTGGAGCTAACTTCTGCTCAGAGGAAAGGTGATGCACCAATGTCAGAATATGCAGATTCACATTTACCAGTTGTACCTCAACTCTCTTGTACCTGACTTTTTTTTTTTTTTTTTTTTGGCACAGCACAGGCAATCAAAATTTATCTTCCAAATTAAGACTGTAATTATATTTTGATAAAGATCTGGCAATTCAGTGAGAATGAAATTTTAAGGGTTGCCGGGATACAGATGACTCTGGGTTATGGGGAAGTGTTTGCATGAGGAATACTAATCAGCCCAGGTTGTTCAGCATCCTTATCTAGACTTATTCAATAGTGTCTGATAACACAGGCAATCAATTGCTTGTTTCTTTGCTATTATTCTGGCAAAGTGATTAAAGATACAGGCTGTGTTTTATGAATGAAAAGGTGACATGCTCAACATGGACTGACACAGATACGTCCCTCTGTTTGACATGCAAGAAAAGTGAGGGAACGGCGTTCTGACCATGCCAACATTTCAGAGCCAGCCAAAACAAGTTTCTGCTTGCTTATCCTAAAAGAGCTAGAAGATGTACCAAGGATTAGCCCTGGCTGGATAGCTGCAGAAGGAGCAGCATTGTAGAGCAGGAGGAGGTGACAAGATGCATGATTTGACAGAGCACTGTGAAGGAAAGTTCCCTGCTCGCATGTAGAGACTTGCCTGTGCCAGCCCAGCAGATGCATAAAGCTCAGCCTCAGTGCTGCAATCTGACAACAGAAGAGCTATAGCGCTTTCTATCTTTAAGCTTCTGTATGTGACACTAATTAGTTATTATTGAAAGTTATTGCTATTCAATACTGGGACCTGCTGACAGGTATTATATGCTGACTGTGCTGCAGGAGCACTTGCGGACCTCAGAGTGACTTCTCTCAGGCATTCTTTGCTGGGCAGTCAGCTTCAAAAACCAGCACAGAAGGGGAGGCCAGTTAGGGAAAGATATATTTTCCCTTGCGCTTGGTCTGCCCCTGTTTTTCCCTGGCACCAACTCTACCAACACTCTATTCACTGGTGTTTTAGGGATTTAATTGCAGCACATGGTTGTATTTTTACTACAGATCAGAACAATTCTGTCACTTTACAGTTTTTTCAGTTAAGCAGTGAGGCAGTGAACGTGGTATGTAACAATAAAAAATGTGTTCTGGTGGGATGTCAGTTTCACCAAAATGGATGGTTCTGTTTCTTCGCTGATCTGAATTTCTCTGATATTTGTGGTGACTAGCTTTTATTCTCAGTTTGTTCTTTGAGGAGCCGTCAGGAAAGGACTAGACTCTTGCAGCTTCAGCAGCGTGGAGGGGCGGCTGGGGGTCAGGGTAAGGGTCTGCACCACAGGGCGTTGGGTGTGGAACGGGATGCACAGGGCTGTGGGCACGGCCCTGAGTGCCAGAGTTCAACACTCTCAGACACTGGGATTGGTTTTGGGTGGTTCTGTATGAAGCTGGGGGTTGGACTCCATGATCCTTGTGGGTCCCTTCTGACTTGGGATATTTGATCGTTCTAGGACTTTACGCGCTGCTGCTGGAATGGCAGGGGGAATGGGTGTGATCCAGAAGTCTGGGGTTAATAAACATTTTGGGAAGACAAGATATGTTTGAGATGCTGCAGCTCTAATATGAGACAAACTAGTGAACTATAAAATGTTGGAAAGCCTTTGTAGCATGAGGTGTGTGCTGCTCCCATGACAGTCTCTCCAGTTCAACCTGTGCAGGCACTGGTCAGCTATCTCAGACAGCTCCAAAGCTGCAGGGCCATTCCTCAGCCTAAATCATAGAGTTTGCTGTAAGCTTTGAGAGACGCCAGAGTGTTTATCTGAATGTATGACTGACTGGTGTTCTTTCTGTCTTGGCAGTGCTGGAAGCCTGCTCACATAAGGCAAAAATAAAGAAGAAATAAATCTCTAAGTTGTACATCACCGCATAAATGTATCAAGAAGTGTTTAGCCAATTTGGATGCATTTCCCTATTCAGTGGCTGACTGATGCGTCAAACTGTTTTACTGCAGCTCCGTGCTCTGAGCTCTCTTTGGGTCTCCACCAACTGTGCTTCTCTGTTTTCCCACAATGCAGATTTTACATTTCATTCAGTTTTTCTTCTGCTTGCTCTGTGATGCCTCTTCATCACACCTACATCTTCTTAGGAAAGCAAGCTGGGAAGGAGAATGAGAGCAAAGGAAGACAGGCTTTCGCTGCAACCTTAGCAGAAGCAGAGATATAAGCAGAAGCACTGCAGCTCTGTTATATCAAGTAGTAAGTATGGATAGAAACAACAAAATCAGCAAGGCCAGAGCACAATAACTATTTTATTCTGATCATCTCTTTTGGTACATCAGGTGGCCATACAGTATCCTCTTAGCTGAACAGTGGAGGAAGGAAATTGGTGTTTCCATTGCCGTGTAAGTTCAGAGGTCCCTGATGTTTTCTGATGTCAGCATCACAGTGAACCTCTCTGGGATTCTTGGAAACTTTTTGGAGGCAGGCAGAGCCATCATCTTCTGGCAACTGCTGCTTTAACGGGCACTATACCGTTGTCAATACTCCCAAGAGGTGCAGTAAACTTTATGTTATGAATTGTGGTCTGCAGGCTACCAGAGTAGGATTTGGTACTGTAAAAAGCCCGGGCTGGGCATGAGAAGTATTTACTGAGTATGTCAAGTGAGGAAAGATCAAGGGGAAAAATTACAATCAATGACTGGGAACGGGGGCCTAAAACCTGTAGTGCAGCATCATCCCACACTGTTCAGTCCCTTTCGTATGGAACCTAAGGGGTTACTTCCCCTCACCAAGTCCATTCTCATTACTCATTTCTGCTTGCACAAATGTATTGGACAAAGCAACGTGATCCTGCACTGTCTGAATGTCCACTAGTAAACAGGCACTGAAAGAGGAGCAATATAAGTGTCTTCTAGCCAGCAGTTGTCCAAATTAGTCTAAAGACAGTCTCAAGTTGACATGATATGACCACAGACTTCAGCAGACACAGAACTGGAATTTCTTGAAAACTCAGAAATTATCCCACTGTGCTGTAGAAGTATGTGCAAAATAAATTGTTCTAGCCAGTAAAGACTAGGTGGTTTCTTCTGACAGACTGGATGAAGTTTTGCTGTAACAGGTTCCATCCCAAAAGTACACATAGGAAAATAGATAAAGTTGTATTTATTGTTGACAGATGGCTCTGTCCCTTTGCAAAATGACGAAACATTTGTAAAATGTTACTGTTGGAAAAAATACTACGAAGAGAAAAGAGTCAAGATGCTAATAGAAGGCAAAAGGAGAACCATACAAAGAATATTGGAATGAATCTCTCTCCAACTGCCATTTTCATAGCTACCTTTTAGAAATATTTTCTTCTCTGCTGCTACATAGAATTCCATTTCTGGGATAAAATCAAAGTGTGTTAAGTATGCCAAAAACCCAAACTTCAGATGTAACTCTGCTTAACAAAGACACTGCCAAGCAGTGACCTCACCCTTGCTTCACTGAGAAGATTTACTGCATCCCACAGGAAATTGATACTTGCTAATATGAACAAACATGAAGATTGGATTACCAAACTGGCAGGTCAAGGAAATAGTCTTGATTTTGCAGAATTAGCTGTGATTTAAGTAGAGTAGTTATAAAAGCCTCGAGTGATTCTAAACCTGGCAGTTGATTAGTGAATTCGTGCATTTTCCCTATGCCATGTGCATTTGGGTTATGGTGGAAATCAGACAGGGAGCCAGGCTGGCTCTTTTCTCTTTACTGAACATGTCAGATTAATTCTAAATAATGAACAACTTGGTATTTACCCAGGCCAGCATTTTGGAGCTGCTTGAAAATGGCAGAGATTGTTCTTCTGGGGCATCCAATAGGTTCAAAACCGTGGGATAGGGAACACAAACCACAGCTTTTCTGACCAGGTTTGGAGTATGCCTTAGCAGGGAACAGTCAGACCTACTTTTGTGTGGAGAAATAAAGCACTAAAAAAAGGCCCAACAATAAAATATAATTTTAGAATGGGATCACAGAATCCTTAAGGTTGGAAAAGTCTACTAAGGTCATCTAATCCATCCATCAACCCATCATCACCGTACCCACTAACCATATAATCATTAAGGTTGTAAAAGACCTCTGAGATCATCTGGTCCAACCATCCAACCAATGTTGCTCACTAAACCATGTTCCTTAGTACCACATCAATATAGTTCTTGAACATCTCCAAGGACAGTGACTCCTCTGCCTCCCTGGGCAGCCTATGCCAATGCATTACATATAGCACATGAAATGAGGAGCCTGTTATTGTATGTGTGAATTCTTGGTGCAAAGGGTGATTTCTTCCTTTAAGACACATAGTAGAAACAGGAGTTAAGGGTAGAAGATCCTGAGAATGCACAATGGTTGAGAAAGGCAGAAGGGATGTGCCCAAGATCAGAGCTGGGATCTGCCTGCACAATAAGAAGGGGGAATGGCTGTTAATGAGGGTGAATAGTGATAGTACAAGGGGAAATGGTCTTAAACTGAGACCGGAAGTTTAGGTTAGATATTAGGAGGAAGTTTTACACTCAGAGGGTGGTGATACATGGAACAGGTTGCCCAAAGAGGTTGTGGATGCCTCATCCTTGGAGGCATTCAAGGCCAGGCTGGATGTGGCTTTGGGCAGCCTGGTCTGGTGGTTGGCGACCCTGCACGTAGCAGGGGGTTGAAACTGGATGATCATTGTGGTCCTTTTCAACCCAGGCCATTCTATGATTCTGTGATTAACCTGCTGAGCCAGGCTGCATCCCCAAACCACTACAGCTCAGGACATCACCGTTTGAAAGTGCTGCCTCAGTTCTTTGCTTTTTACTGCTTCACAGTTCCTATATATTTTCTTCTTCTCTTCTTGTTTTTTTTTTTTTGTTTTGTTTTGTTTGTTTTTTGTTTTTGACTTTAAGCTCAGGCAGGGATAAGAGCTTGTTTTCATGTTCTCTCTAACACCCTAACAATACTTGAGATGCTACATACAAAATAAGCAGATGGCTGCGAACTGATCTGTATTTGTATATAAAATGTCTCCGACTTAACAAAAAATATCCACAGTATATATTAAAAAAAAAAAAAAGTTGGCTGAGGTGGCCTCCCCCTCTCTGTTAACAGATGCTCTGGGATTTTATGTGAAGCCTTATTGCCACCTCCCCCAGACAGCATCCTGCTGGATCAGGGCTGGGCTGTCTTCGTGGGTGTTGTCTGCCTTTTGCTGCTCAATGCCTAGAGCGTTTCAGCCTGGGGCACAGTCTAGCACCTCTTCCAATACTTCATTTTTTTAGTGCTGCTCAGAAAATGTGCACTGAAGGAAGAATGGCAAAGAGGAGAAGGTAGTAAGGTTGGAGGGGAACAGCAAAGGCCAGATTTTGTGTCCTCAGGTAGCCAGAGCATCCAGAGGCTACCTGAAAGAGGGCATGAGAGAGAGAGGACATGGCAAAGACAGCAATATTTGGCAGTCGGTCAGGCTTACCGTCTCACATTTCTGAGCATGGTTTCTCCCTTCTTCATAAAATTGAGTTTGTTGAGTTTCTTGGTCAGTGCTTACTGTTAGAAGTTAAGTCCCTTAATTCGCACAGAATCACACACAGAATCACAGAATCACCCGGGTTGGAAGGGACCTCAAGGATCATGTAGTTCCAACCCCCCTGCCTAGCAGGGCCACCAAACATACACATTCAGATCAGGTTGCCCAGGACCCCGTCCAACCTGGCCTTGAACACGTCCAAGGACGGGGCATCCACAACCTCCCTGGGCAGCCTGTTCCAGGGCCTAACCACTCTCCCTGTAAAGAACTTCCCCCTAACATCCAACCTAAATCTTCCCTCCTTCAACTTAAAACCATTTCCCCTAGTCCTGCTGTTATCAGCCCTTTTGAAGAGTTTACTCCCCTCCTGGGTGTAGGTTCCCTTCAGGTATTGATAGGCTGCAATGAGGTCACCCTGCAGCCTTCTCTTCTCCAGGCTGAACAAGCCCAACTCCCTCAGCCTGTCCTCATAGGGGAGGTGCTCCAGCCCCCTGATCATCTTAGTTGCCCTCCTCTGGACCCTTTCCAAAATCTCAATGTCTTTCTTGTACTGAGGGCTCCACACCTGGACACAGTACTCCAGATGGGGCCTCACAAGAGCCGAGTAGAGAGGGACAATCACCTCCCTGTCCCTGCTGGCCACCCCTCTCCTGATGGAGCCCAGGATCCCATTTGCCTTTCGAGCTGCCAGAGCGCACTGCTGGCTCATATTCAGTCTCTCGTCCATCAGGACCCCCAGGTCCTTCTCTGCCGAGCATCTCTCAAGGACCGCTCCTCCCAGCCTGTACAGGTGCCTGGGGTTCCTCCGGCCCAAATGCAAAACCTTGCACTTTGCCGTGTTGAACCTCATCAGGTTCACCCGAGCCCAGCCCTCCAGCCTGTCGAGGTCCCTCTGAATGGCATCCCTTCCTTCCACCGTATCAACCACACCACTCAGCTTGGTGTCGTCAGCATTGCTTACTAGCTTGCCTGTCTGAGGCCTTTGCACCATGACAGCAATGGGAATGTCCTGATAAAATCTGCAGGCTCATCATCACAGTCTATGAAAACAGCCAAGTTCTGACATGGCAATGGCATTGGTCAGTTTGTGTTGGAAGGAAGGCTGTTTGGTTCCTCATGTCTGTGTACACAGTGGTGTCTGATCGCTGGCTGGATGTCACCAGGAAGCCGAGGACTGCAGGATGGCTTTTCAGCCCTGCAAGAGCTCTCTACAGGGACCTGTGGGATCCAAACACCTGAATCCAGCACTGAGCCTTGGACTGACAGCTGTCCGTCTTCTCATAGTTCTCCCAGAGTGACCAGAGCAGCACTGGCTCCTCCAGAAGATTATTTAGAGCTCACCAAGGCTCACTCATACTCAAGATCAGAGGGGAGCGTGTCTGCAAGCTATAGAAATACTCCAGGGAGACACATCTCCCTTGGGGAAAGCTAGTTTTGTTTCTACGTTCTGTTGTCTGCTGCTTTATGCTTGGGAGTGTTGTCAGCTCTGCTCCCTGTGAAAAAATCTTCACTTCCCTAGGGTGCTTTCTCCCGTGATTCACCATTCTACTCAACACGTGATACATTAAGATCAAACACAGTTTTCTACTTGACGGCCACATTTTTACCTATGCTTCCTGCATGATAATTTCAGTGACTGTGCTCTCCTTCCCCTCTCCTTACTGCCATTCCTTTTTTTTTTTTTTCTGGAAAGTATATCCTAGTTTAATTTATTTTCCTGTGGCTTCTAGAGCAAGTTATTTCTTGCAGTTTATTTTAATTTGTCATCGCTGCTTCCAGTTTAGAGTTCAAAGGCTTCCTGTCCACTGTTGCAGGCCGATATCATTCCTCAGTATTGTAATTGATAGTTATCACTGGACATGGACCTGATGCTTCTGCACTTTTCTGGCGACATGTATCCATGTGATTGCATTTTCTGTTTTCATTCTTCATGTGTAGTGCTCAGTACATGATCATAATAATGTGTACGACCAGGTGATGATTTTATATGTGCATTAAACAACCACTCATTTGCCACTTGGCATATTCTTTATGCTGAAACTGTAGTGTTGAAAGCTGCATTATGCTTGGTCCAGCACATGCACAAACACTGATGAGGTATAAATGTGCAAGAATTTGCTGTTCGCTGTTATGCTTTGACGGGAAGCTCTTGACAGAGAATGGCCCACAGCCCTGCAGCATTTGACAAATCCTGGAGCTCTTCAGAAATTGTGGCTGTACATAAATAAAAACATTAGAACTCAATTAGTTTTTCCTGTGTAACTATGCAGCTTAGCAATATATATGTGAGTACAGACAGTAGAGTATGGTTTTGCTCAGAAAATGGTGTTAGCCATAACAGTAAAGGATGGCATATGTTATAATCTTTATTAACACTTTTTGACACTTTACAAGAAGTAAATGAAATTTGTTTTAGGCTGAATGTTCTCAAGCTGCATTTTATGTGCTATTTGCTGTCGGCTGTGACGTTTCAATTCAAGCAGGGGATTAGTAGGTTACTCTGAGCTGTAGAAGCTCCCTAGCTGGCATGGTAACAGGTCTGCATCCCCTGCAGGGTTGTGCAAGGGGTTGCAGCTAACAGTGCTCACCAGTCAGCTATCTGCAAGCTAGCATTTACCATTTGGTGCTTGTTTACCATTTTAAGTATGCAGGGACCTGAAATGCAGTAGAAAAATAGAGTAACACTACAGAAAAATATTAGTGCCTAAGGTGAGCAAGCTGAGAACATGTTATTCAAACAATAACAACAGCAGGAGAATAGCTTATCTCGATGTAAGTTATTCACTTTGAAGTCTATAGGTACAGTATCATGACAAAATTTCCAAACGGTATCTGAACGGGCTCCTTCTGTAAAGTAATCCAATATGTTACAGTGGCTTTGTGCATTTGTATATAGAAAATACAGTAAGTACTACAGTCCATTCCATATATCATTACATGTTTGTTTTTTTTTTCCCAGTTAAGGGCCAATTTCTAGCCTTTAAGCCTGTTGAAAAATGCTGCAGTGTTTGGATGTGGTATGGTGCCTGGGTGGTGATTTTGGGCTGTGTCTGGTGGTGCAGCTGGCCCTGATGGAAGGGGGCTAGCCACAGCCCTGGTTTTCCTGCTGTGCCTTTTGTAACTTGAGGTGCTGCTGCCTGCACAGGTGTTTGTGCATGCAGCAGCATGGTGTACCATGGATTGGAGTAAGTTTTTGATAGGAAACAAAGAGCTTGAGGAAGAGAAAGTTACTATACTCTCTCCCCATCTTGCAAGGCTAACAAGAATCCCTCTGTAAGCAGGTTTCTTGGTTAAAATCTATTGCTTTGAGAAAACATAGAAGGGGGAGAGGAAAATGTATATTTTTAGGCAGTTCTCCTTGTCCTTATATAATAAAGACTACATTCAGTATTATTTCAACAAGTGAAACTCTGTGAGTTAGCTGGCCATATTATTTCTTCTTGTCTGTGCTCAGAGTGGCTTTCTGAACTCTTATGGCCCTGCTTGCTGTAATGTTTTACAGAAACGTCACGTCAGAAGTGGGTCTGAAGAAGGATGTTGCCAGACAATATTGAAATCAGACCTCCCCTTCTGGCCCAGAGCTCCTTTGTGCTAGGTGCTCTGCACGCCCAGTTCAAAGTTGGTTGTACAGAACTGTACGCTCACATAAATCACTTGCGAGGTTGAGGCCAAAAGGAACATCTGAGAGGAGCAGTGATGAATGACTTAGGTATTTGCTGAGTTGAGGAAGAGTTTCATTGAAAGAACACTGGAAGAGCTGCCTCATAAATTATTTGTATCTTCAGCTGCGCCTCTGTGCTAGGTCTGACCAGGACTATCATCAGGGTGGCATGAGAGTCACCTTGTAGCATTGTGTATGTGGCTTGTGTTGCCTGAGCAAAGGTACAAGTTGCCTTGCTTTCCTGGGGAAGAAGCTGCATGGTGTAGTCATGACCCCAGGAACAGAGACCTGGAAGCAAGCCATGTATCTCAGTCCCACTGTAGGAAAAAAGTGATGGAACTGCAGGAGCTGTAAGGATATTTCCCTGGGGAAGAGAAAAGAGTTGCCCTCGGTCCCTTGGAGATGATTGACTTTCTGTCTTCCCCCAGATGCCTGTGAGTAATTCAGAGGAACACTATAGTAGCCTATTATTTACTATATATAATTGGAAGACACTGATGCTGCTTACCTCAGCTTGCAGTTAAGCATTGCTCAGGGCATCTAGCCAAGCATACTGAAAAAGACTGATGGAGAGGAAAAAGTGTGAAATACTAGCCATCATTTCTGCTCTTAACACATGCCTTGTTGTTCCTGACTTTTGGGAGCTTGATTTCTCAGCCTACCTGCTGTGTCAGTGGATGAGAACCAGGGCTGTGCTTGTTCATTTTCTGTGTGAACTTAGAATCAAAGAATAATAGAATACTTAGAATTGGAAGAAACCTCCAAAGGTAATCTAGCCCAGCTCTCCTGCAATGAACAGAGATATCCAGAGCTAGATCAGGTCGTCTTCCGGCCTCACCTTGAAAGTCTCCAAGGATGGGGCATCTACCACATCTCGGGGCAACCTGTTCCAGTGCCTCACCACCCTCACCGTGAAAGACTTTTTCTGTATATCTAGCCTAAATCTACCCTCTTTAAGCTTGAAACCATTTCTCCTTGTTCTGTCACCATAGACTCTTTAACAGAGTCTGTCCCCTTCTTTCCTATAGCTCCCCTTTAGATACTGAAAGGCTGCTACTGGGTCACCTTCAGCCTTCTCTTCTCCAGGCTGAACAGCCCCAGCTCTTTCAGCCTGTCCTCATAGGAGAGTTGTTCCATTCGATGGATCATTTTTGTAGCCCTCCTCTGGATGTGCTCCAACAGGTCCATGTCTCTCCTCTACTGAGGACTCCACATCTGAACGCAGTACTCCAGGTGAGGTCTCATCAGCACAGAGGAGAGGGGCAGGATCCCTCCCTCACCATGCTGGCCACACTTCTTTTGATGCAGCACAGGACGTGGTTGGCTTTCTGGGATGTGAGAGCACATTGCTGACTCACATCCAGCTTCCCATCCACCAGTGTCCCCAGGCCTTTTTTGGCAGGGCTGCAGTCAGTGCTTTCATCCCTCATCTTGTATTGGTAGTAGATGTTGACTCAACCCAGCTGCTAGATCTTGCACTTGGATACGTTGAACTTCATGAGATTCACTTGGGCCCACTGCTCATGCCTGTCGAGTTCCTTTGAATGGCATCCCGTCTCTCTGATGTGTCGACTGCACCCTGGGCAGCTTGGTGTCATCTGCAAGCTTGTTGAGAGTGCACTCAGCTCCACTGTCAGTGTCACTGATTAAGAAATTAAAGAGTATCGGTCCCAGCCCTGACTGTGGGGCATGCCACTCATCACTGTTCTCCATCCAGACATTGAGCCATTGACCACCACTCTCTAGACTTGATCCCACAGACAGTTCTTCATCCATTGAACAGTTTACCCTTCAAATCCATGTCTTTCCAGTTTGGAGAGAAGGATGTTGTGGGGTACCGTGTAAAAGGCCTTACTGAATTCCAGATAGATGACATCAGTGGGTCTTCCCTTGTCCACTGAGACAGTGACACCATAATAAAAAGCCATTATGGTGGCCAAGCAGGATTTGCCCTTGGTGACACCTTGCTGATTCTCCCTGATTATCACCTCCATGTCTTCCATGTGCCTTAGCATAGCTTTCAGGAGGATCTCCTCCATGATCTTTCCTGGCACAGAGGTGAGACTGACAGGACAGTAGTTCCTAGGGCCATCACCCGCTTGCCATGACTTTTCAGATATCATTGAGAGTGCCTTGGTGACTACATCAGCTAATTCCCTCAGGACTCTGGGATGCATCTCATCCGGACCCAGAGATGAGCCTGATCTTCACTTAAAGTGGGAGAGACATTGCTTCCCCAATCCCCTCCTACCAAACCGAACATTTGAAGGCTGTGTGGTGAGCAGTTATCAGAGAAGAGCAAAACAAAAAAGTACTTCAGCCATCTCCTTGTCAGCAGTTACCAGTCTTCAGTCTTAGTTTTTGCTTGGGAACAGCTTCTCATCTTGGTTACTGGCTTCCCCATGCTATTGGCCATGAGGAAAATCTGCTCTCCTCCCTCTCAGGCAAACCTTTACAGGGCAGCCCCTCTCACCTCCAACATGTGCTCAGGTATTTGTCACCCAGGGATGACCTTGTTTTCTAACTCCTTATCATAATGACCTTGCTAATGACAGTTAGCATTATTCACAAATAATAAGGGCACTTTGCTTTTGTTTTTTTGCCATTATTCACAAATAATAAGGATGCTTGGTTTTGTTTTTTTTCCTGGAGGACAGATAGTGAATGTTGTGAGTTCACGTACAATAAATGAGGTCTCAGGAACCTTTAAAAATAGTAATAGGGGAAAACATTCACAGAAAAAATAATCCCCAGTACTTTTACAGTAGATACAAAATGTAACTCATGACAATATTCATAGAATCTTAAAAGTTGGAAGTGACTTTTATAGGCCATCTAGTCCAACTGCCCTGCAATGAACAGGTACGCTTACAGCCACATCAAGGTGCTCAGAACCCCATCCAGTCTGATTTTGTGTGTCTCCAGGAATAGGGCTTCTACCACCTCTCTGGGTGACTTGTGCCAGTGCTTCACAACCCTTACTGGGGGAGTTGTTGTATAAGAGGTAAAAAAACCTCTTCCTTACAACCAGTCTAAATCTCCCCTCTTTCCATTTTAAAACTTTTCTCCTTGTCCTTTTCACAACAGGACACAAATCTTCTGCTGAAGTCTTTCCCCTTCTTTCTTACAACCCCCCTTTAGATATTGAAAGGCCACTATCAGGTCTTTCCAGAGCCTTTTGGTCTCCAGGCTGAACTTGTCTTTGGTTTGGTTTTGTTGTTCACATTTCTTTGTGTTTTTCTTCTATAGTGAGTATGTTGCCCTTCCAGACAGATGACTTGATCATGACCTATAGGAAAGCACATCAGGGACTAGGAATATGAAACAGTGGGGCCATAGGGCTCTTTTCCTTCTAGGTTATCATCTTGAATGAAGTGTATGTCAGCAGTAAACAAAATGCTGTCAGCTGCTGATAGCCATTTGATGCCCTGTGTAGAATAAGTTGATGTCCTTAATTGACTGTCCAAGAGACAGGTGTGTGTATCATTGCACTGTTGGTGTAATTGATGCTATATTACACTCCTGAGCCAAATGGAGAAGAGTAATGGAGACTAACTCATAGAGCTTTGACGGAAGACTGTAGTTTATGAAGATTTCAAGGAAAATGGGAATATATTTTCTGTTCTTCAAATAAGTCACCTGAATCTTATCTTCCAATATGCTGAACACAGCATATTCTATGTCAAGTGTCATCTTCCCCTGTGCTTTTTTAAGGCCCCAGTGTTTTACAGCAGGATTTGTGTTGTGGATGCTGACATGGAGACAGGGGCTCTGATGCACAAGCATCTGCTCTCGGAAGGAGAATTCTTGGTGAGGACACAAAAGGCTAGCACGGGAAAGCTTTCTTCTTCTGATAGAAATATTCAGATAGAAGTATACATGGGGATTGAATGTTTTGAATAGGAGAAATAGGCAAAATGCATTAAAATGACTCTGAAACGCTGTCCTGTGACAACAATGTGTGTGCAGTACTTCAGATAAAAATATCTGGGTAGCATGAGTGTGTTTTTTCACAAGATCTTGAAGGTAAATATTAACCAAGGAAGATAGGATAATAAATGAATTTTGTAAAGCTTTGTTCTTGAGTGCATGTGGAGTCCAGGTGGCTGATCTGAGAGCAACATCACAGTGAGCTGCACTCTTCTGTGTTTTAAAGAGGAGAGCAAGATGGTGACCTGCTGGAGCAACTAGGGCAAACCTAGTAGTGATCTGAGATGAGTCAGTGTAGGAGAAAAATAGCAGAGCTGTGAGAGAATTGGAAAGGATGTTTAAATACACTTGCTGAGCGTATTGTAGAGAACATGCGCTGCACTGCTGGAGACGAGAGACTATCTTACTGCATGTCATTGAGAGTGGGAGTAATGAGAAGGGTCAGTGTGAAGAAATCTGTGTTGAAACATGCTGAAAGAGCTCCAGACTGAAAGAAGTGCTTTCAGCTAATGAAGAATGTGGGATTGAGAGAGGTCCGGAGATGTTAGTTACATGCTGTGATGTGTGTGTACGTAAACACATATATGTGTGCATGCGCATGTCTGATGTATCACCCCTACTGCCAGCATGCCAGCTTCACCATTAGATCCAGCAACCTCAAACTAGCAGGACTCAGGTGCTGTCTGCCTTATGTACCATTCTCCTGCAGGCAGCTCTGATGCTGCCTTTTGTATCATTTCAACCTTCAGCCCTCTGGTAGAACCACTAAGCTGTGGCATGAGTGACCAGCTGGGTCATGGTCTCTGAAGAAGTAGAACTCAGTTAAATGTTTAATTTCATGCATACAAGTGCACAGCTGAGAAAACTTTTATCTAGTCATAAGTCTTTAGCTGCCCTGGGAATAGAGCCAGGCCAGATTAGTAGTTTTGTTTCTCACTTACTAACCTGCTTTCCCTGATGGACTTTCTGCTGCTGTGGCAGAGCAAGGACCATGGCTACGCATACATTATTGAACATTTCAGTTGTTTATTAATAGATAAGTGTGTTGCACTCCCTCCAGTGCTTGCTGTCACTCTGCATTAGATGGGATGTGCACTGGGGAGATTTTATTGGTGCAGAATCTGGTGTGAATGGGGTAGGGGCATATGCACAATTGCACATATTCATGGAGATGTCTAATAAGGAGACACACACACCTAGAAATGCCATTCATCTCTCCAGTCTGGCTTATGGGTGAGAAGGGCAATTCTATTAACAAACCCCCCAACAGAAACCTTCTGTCTGTGACTACATTTGCTCCTGTTTGTAGCTGAGAGCACAAAGCTGTTTCTCTCCCAGCCACTCTTGGAGGCAGTGGAAAGCACAGACTAGAGAACAGGAATAAAAGGAGAAGAAGAAACCACTGGCTAGAGAAGCTACACAGGAATTAAGCCTTAAACATAAAAAATACTGTGCATTTCTGTGAGGTTACTGTCTATCCTGCAGTGACAGCTTTGAAAGACTTTGAAATAACAAGCCCCAGTCTCTCCACTGTAACTTATTTGACAGTTAGTGAAAGCAGTTAAAAATATGTTCAAACACCGCCAACAGTGATTGAAGGCAGCAAAGCCAAGAATGGGATTAGCATGTGGCACTCTGCACATAAGTGCATATTGCTGAACAGTGTAATCTTCTTACTTGTATAAGAATCGCAGACTTCCCAGCCCTCTTGAATTGTGTCTGTTTGTTGTGCCAGTTAACCGAATACCAGGTAAATGCAAAATTCAGGGATCTGCACATGAAAATGACATCTAAATCATACGCTTTCCAATGTTTTCATCTTCCCAGATAACTGAATGCTGAAGATGGATGGGGTTTTGTCCATTTGTCCTTTTTTTCCTCCTAAATAGTTGTCATTTCCATATGTATGGAATAATTAGAGGCAGAGAAATGTCACAGTGATGCACTAAGAAATTGTGGTCGAAACGTGCGGTGTTTCAAAGTACTGGCAAGAAGTAAAACAAAGAGTGTAAAAGATCATGGTCCTTCTCAGCAGTTTCTGCTGTCAGTGCCTTTCTGCCTGAGTTTGAAAAATTTGCAAACTGTCCATCCATGAGTGTAGAGCAGAATAATAATTGTGCTCCTGTTGTTGCCCGCTTGTAGCCAAAGGCTTATCTTGCGTTGTTGTGTCTCCCCTCCTGCTTTCATGGGCAGGTATGGCCCATGTAGATACAGCTGTGCCAGCTTTGAGAAGTAGTCTAGAAGCAGACCCTCTAAAAATGGGGGTCAGTCCAGTAGGTAGTGGGCACTGGGAAGACTGGAAAGGAAACACCTGCACTGAATAGTGCCCCCGGCAATGTCAGGGCACACACACCAGGAAGGCAAGAATGATGTAAGAGAGGATGAGAGGACCCTATCCTGACATTAAACAAACCCCAGAGATGCACAGGAGTAATAAAGAAGAGGAGGCAGGGGCTCTGGCATGCGGCTTTTTGTTTCCGCAAGTTGGTTGTCTCTAATCTTCTGAGAGAAGTGTGTTTAAGAAGCCCTGTCCACGCTCTGGTGCAACCTGCCTTGGCTCCACTATGCCTTGGTGTTGCTGAACCATGCACCAGTCTGTTTGGGGACAGAAGAATAGGGCAGGGTCCTACACAGTCCCCATGGTGCCAAGCATCTGCCTCATTGCCATCACCTCATGTCACTCCCAGTACGAGGACTTCAGAAGAAAAAGCCATCACTGTCAAGCACTGCTTCACACCAACATGGACAGAAATCATTGCTTCCTTCTGGCAGGGAAAGAGGATGGCATCCTGTTCTCACTGGGGTGCACTAAGCCAAAGCTGTCAGGATACATTTCTGACTCCAGAGGTGTGAGAGACATTGTGTGCACGCTCATGCTTGTGCGTATAGATCCTGGAGTTACAGTAAGGTGGTTGCTCAGCTGGGAGGCTGACATGCTGAAGAGTCAGGAGCCTTATCTGCAAGGAGCAGAAGCCCCTTTGCACAGGCATTTCTGAATCCTTAATAAAGATGTGACGGGAAGGGGGCTGATCCAAATAGCTATCTGCAGCTCCATGGGATGAGGTCTGAGTTAGCAAGTAGGTGAAGACCAAGGGAGATATTTGGGTGCATGCATGGGTATAGAAAACAGATTATCCCACTTCAGAGGTGCTCCGGTCTCTGTCCTTCCAGGCACTGGTCCCTGCCGGTAAGCCCAGGCACCCACTGCACTTCTCTACTGGTGCAGTAGACAAAGAGGGAGCCACTTGGAAAGTGCTGAGCTTGCTGGTATATCACACGGAATGTGGGACACGTGCAGCAAAGAAGTGGTTGTAGGTTCTTGTCAGCCTTACAGGCTTAAACCCCCTGGATTTTACAGCAGAGACACTAGTACTTAGGGGAATATGCATTCGAGACATGCAGAGCTATAAATAAAATTCACATCAGACTCAGCACTTGCCTCAATGAAACATTTATGCACTAATATGCATGACGGAGTTGGATGTGTTGCTAGATTATCTAGTATTTGAGATGAACCAGTCTTGTTCGGAATTCATTTTCTTGCATGCTTTGCACACAGACTCAAAAGGCGGCAGCTCACTGACAACCTATGCAGCCAGTGTGGAAGAGTTTGATTGGGTGAACCCTACTGCCACTGCTGCAACTGTCTTAGGCCTGTTTATGCAAAGTTTTCTTCTTATAATGAATGAAAAAAACGAGTCACCTTTTTTTACCTGAAGTGGCTGGAAATTGTAGTGTTTCTAACATGGCAGGTGAACCACTTCTGTGCTGGAGAAGGGCTTCCTATCTAGCACCTGGAAAGGTGCAGCTGCCCACCTTCGAGAGCATCCTGCTGCTACTCTACTACTACTTATTCCTTGATTTGATTCGTTTTGATTGTGTTTTTTTCCTTCTGGACCTAAGGCACTTTGTTGAGAATGTGACAACCACTGGTTTGTCTTTACTTGTGCGGGGATTTGTGGTGTGGTGGCTCTGGGCAGTCTGTCCCAGAGCACATAGGACATGTCCTCATTCTCTAATGAAATCCCCTTCAGGCTCTTCCTGTTTTCACACCTATCACCAAATTGTGTTTTCTTTGAATCAGGAAATTCTCTCTTTTTTTTTTTTTTAATCCCCTGGCACTTAATGGCAACTATAATAAAGAAATAGTAAGTTGAGAAGCAGAAGGAGTTGAGGAGGGGGGAAGGTGGGCGTCTAGAGAAGCAGACGGAGCTGGGAGGGGAACCCCTGAATCTATGAAATAAATGGAGCAGAAATCTTTCTTGCTTGGCCTTTGTGGTGTTATTATTAGAACAACCACGCCTGAGTGCACTGAAGCTGTGCAACCTTCAAGCATCCACATGCAGCTCTGCTGCAGCAGGATTCTCTGTTTGCTTAGCTAGAGGAGGGAGGGAGAGCAAACAAGAGGATGCAAAGACAAGAAGAGTTTAAAACTGATAAATATGATCATCATTGATAAACCAGCTATTTGGGAATCGGTGAAAATCTTCTCATGAGAGCAGCCATTAGTGTATGTCTGTTTGACATTGGTTGTCAGGAAACCAGCCAACATTAATGGATCCACAAAATGTAATGGAGAATCCATTTAAACGGTCTCTTGTCGTTTTGCCATCCCACAAGACAAAAAACAATTACTTTAGCTCGAGAATGAAATGAACGTGATGGTTTATATGATTCACTTGTATATTCTAAATTGATCAAAGCGCACACTAAAAATATATTAGCAATTTTCATTTGATGCCTGAAATGCTGCTTTTCCTGTGTCTCTGCAGGATTCTTTGCTCATTCACTCTGGTGTCCAGCTGTTAACAATTTAAAGGCTGTGGTTTTACGCTTTCTGTGTTACTTTGTTTACTATGCCTATTGTGATGATGCTCATGGGCTAGAGGTGCACGCAAGCTAGGCCTGTATAAATAGGCCTACTACTACTACTACTACTACTATAAATAGGCCTGTCTGTATAAACAGACAGACTACAGTGTAAATCACCAGGAGAGAGGAAATGCTTGCTGAAGGAGATACCTTCTCCCTGTTTTACAGAACAGAGACAAGAAACCTAGCCCTGTGCCCTGAGCAAGATGTCTGGTGGCCCTGGAAGCCCACAGCTCCATCACCTGGCAGCAAT
This sequence comes from Lagopus leucura, assembly GCF_019238085.1. NCBI lineage: Eukaryota > Metazoa > Chordata > Aves > Galliformes > Phasianidae > Lagopus > Lagopus leucura. The sequence goes on from NW_024962262.1 coordinate 59,130,702, forward strand.
GTCTGGGCCCTATGCCCTGGCAGCAGAGCCAGGCTGAGTACCTCTGTAGGAGCACAGAAATAACAGTCAGAAAGGGTGAAGAGGAAGCTGGCCCGCTTTTGGAGTTGGTCACATCTAGGCTCCCTCAGTAGTGATGTGGACCTATCACTTGCTGGGAGGCTTTTCCCTCTCCTGCCCCTTGCTGAGAGGTGGTTGTGGAGCTTCACTGCACTGAGGCTGGGATGGTCCTCCAGCATCCAGCCTGTGTTTGTATGGGTTTATTCTTGTTTGTCCCAGGACCAGCATTGTCCCCTGCACTACCCAGCATTTCTCTCTGCCTCTGCACTGCAGTCAGAGGTCATTCATCTCCTCACAGCATCTTTGCAAGCTCTTTTTGCCAGCTCTCTTTTTTAAGTTTCTGTTCTGATCTGCCTAGAAAATCCACTCCAGCTTTTCAGTATTTTAAAGGGCCATTCAGTTCAGTGCATATTATACAATATTTCTGCTGTCTTGGTGTCAGTGGGGCATATTCCCTGGCAGAGTGAGTCAGAGTTCCTGCAAGAGAAGGAGGCACACAGATGTACGGACTCTGAGGCTGTGGCACAGGGTGCTGCACATTACTGACTGCCCTTTTCAGATTGGATATTAGGAAAAAACAACTTCACCAAAAGAATGGTCAGGCACTAGAATGGGCTGCCCAGGGAGGTGGTGGTGTCACCGTCTCTGGAGGTGAAACATGTAGATGTGATACTTACGGACATGGGTTAGTGGGCAGTATTGGTAGACAATTGGACTAGATGATCTTAGAGGTTTTTTCCCAACCTTAACAATTCTATGATTTGGAAACAAGCAATGTATTTGCTCGTCATTTTCATTCTGGTACAGCTCTGCCAGATTTGTCTGCTTGCAAAGACTCAGGTGGCCAGGAGGTCACGCTGCTTTTTCTGTAAACAGCAGTGCCTGTCTACCACAGTGAGCGTGTAGTGGGATTGTGTTAGCTTGGTTTCATCTTTGAGTCTCACACAAAGTATGTTAATCCAACTCCCACTCAATCTTACTTGTAAAACATTGCTGCTGAAACCAGAAGAGCCTTTCTGCAAGTTAAATATTGCAGAGAAATCTATTCTATTCTAATGAAATGTCTGAACAGCTCTTAAGTAGGTAAAACTTTCTGCTCACTTATTTAGCTCTGTCATAGACAACTACGAGAGCTGTCGTCTAGACAGACTTTTTCTGGAGATAGGAAGAAACTGCTTGTGTCTGCTGTTTCATTAGCCTCCAGGGTGCAATTTGTGATCATGAATATCACATACCCTGAGTGATAGATGGAATGGGTGCAGTACTACTACTTGTACTTACCAGTTCTTGTCCCAAGATGAATTTCCCATGGAGGTCATGTGATTCCTATGTGGGTTAGGAGCAAGTCCCTTTGTGTCTCAGTACCTTGTCTGTAAAATAGGAATAGTGCTTCCTCACCCTCAAGGGGCAAAGGAAATGTAAAATCAGCTAGTGACAGTGAAACACTCACCTACTCACTCCCCAAGAGAAGTGCGGTGGCCAGGCAGGGCATCCCTCAAATCTCTCCTTATCTATCCCTTGGGATGCTGGATGCACAGGAGTTAGGCACATCTCCTCCAAGTTCTGTCACTCTTGAGGAAGCCTCTCAAACCTGAAGTATTTTCATGTAACTTTCAGAGACAGTTAGAAGATTTTGCTAGATGAACTGAAGTTTTCCTGTCCCTCAGAAGTCCATGTGCATTATAGGAACCCTTTCTGATAGGTGACAGCTACCGGCACTCAGCAGGATGGGCAGTTAATCTTGGACGTTATGCATGGGAAGGCAGTGAGCTAGCAACCTGTGTCAGGAGTTAGCAGTGTGTAACATGATGGAGTAGCACAGTACAGGCAGGAGGAGAGGGTAGACTGGAAATGCAGGCTTCTTGCTGCCTTTGCTCTAAGTGTCACTGTGGGAATATTGTATGGCCTCTTTGCATTTTCATTTTGGCGTCCATAGAATTATTAGTCAATTAGTGCGTACATTCAGCATCTATGTTATATCATCACACCTGCTTGCCTCCTTTACAGTCATCTGCGATCTGGTAAAAAGTCATTATCTGAATGCTAAGTGGCATAATGTGGTATAGCAACATGGAGAAGATAAGAATCGCTGCTACTTGGTGGGATAAGGGCTGTCATAACATCCTCAGTGCTCATTCTTGGCACTGCTGTTCCAAGTGAAACTGCTTTTCAGCTAGACTGATGCATTCAGTGCTGTGAGTCTTACCTGGAGCTCTTCTCTTTTACTACAGCCGTCTCCAACCTGGATGCAGAGAGCAAACTGAGTGTCTACTACCGGGCACCTTGGCATCAGCAAAGAAATATCTTCCTCCCTTCCACCAGACCTCCGTGTGTGGAGGAGCTGCACCACCACGCCAAGCAGCACCTGCGAGCCCTGCGCAGAGGTAAGTATTGCTGCATGCATGCATGGAGGGGCTCAAGCACCATGCCTCCTTGGGAATACAGCACTGGGTTTCAGAACTAGGGTGAAGAAGTTCTGGCACTTACAGAAGGCTCATGTCCTCTTTGGCTTGTTTATGATTACTAGAGGAGTTCTGAAATGACTCTTTACTCTTCCATTTTACATTCTTGCATTCTGTTAAAATAAATATTTCTGCATTGCAAGTACGAATTATTTAGTTCACTGACAAAGAATGGAGGAACTGAGTGTTTTAACAGGGCTATGTATCTCCTCCTAACCACATGCTAAACAGTGTCCCAGGACAGAGAAGATTTATAAATATCTAAGGTGTGGGGGGCAGAATGGTGAGGCCGGACTCTTTTCAGTGGTGAGTGGAGACAGGACAAGGGGAAACGGCCGGAAACTGCAGCATAGGAAGTTCCGCACAAACATGCGCAAGAACTTCTTTACAGTGAGGTGACGGAGCACTGGAACAGGCTGCCCAGGGAGGTGGTGGAGTCTCCTTCTCTGGAGATGTTCAAGACCTGCCTGGATGCCGACCTGTGCGACCTGCTGTAGGGAACCTGCTTTGGCAGGGGGGTTGGACTCGATGATCTCTGGAGGTCCCTTCCAACCCCTACAACTCTGTGATTCTGTGATTCTGTGATCTAACTTTCCAGGGGCTAAACCTGGAGTGCAGTGATATTAGAGAGGCTCCACAGAATCTGAGATGCCTGCCTGGGGCTTGTAAGCCTGGAGGAGGGCTGCATCCTTTCTGGGTGGAAGCTAAGTGCCTATAGGGAGGGAGGAGAGTCCCTGCCATACAGGGGTTTTGCTGAGTGAAACCAGTGGAAGGCAGAAGATAGGCAAAGGCTGGCTTTCTCCTGCTGTCTAACTGAGGGAAGATTCCCAACTGGAGGCAGACATCTGTACCTTTCTTCTGTGGCTTAAGAAAGGAGAAAATCCATGCAGGTCACTTTTAAAATGTTCTTCTGCAGATTCCCTTGTTGGAAATGTTTTGCACCAGCAGCTATCATTGCCTTGCCCATATATTGTTGTTATTGGGTTATAATAATACTTACCGGGATCTATGGAGCATCTGTTAGCTGGATGAAATGTTCCAATTAATTCTCACACATCAGCCTTTCTACAGAGTTTTGCTCAGGACCATCTTGGAGGTGCGGCATATCTTCAGAGCACTGCAAAGAGCAACAAAGCAGGACTGCAGTGCTCAAATAGAACACAAGTGAGCTTTTCTTTCTGCAGCAGCTCAGCTTTGCAGTCGTCCCAGCAGCAGGCTGATCTCTGCCTGCCATCTGGTGGGCAGCAGAAAGCTTGACATTGGTGGGAAGGCAGTGACCAAAAATGCCTCTTTGCTTTTAAGCAGCACTTTGAGAAGCTGCCCATCCTGCATGTCTAAGGCAGATGTGCAGGTTTAGCAGGCAGCTTGTCATATGCTGCTTGATTTTATTTTCTAAATAATTACACTTACCAGAATGAAATTGTGATCTGAAATTTAACTTAAATATGCTTATTGTCTCTGCTCTATTTCTTCTGTTAGAGTTTCATAATCTCTTTATTTAAGGAGTAATTCTAACTAAACGTTAGATCAGGAAACCAGCTGTGGTTGGCTGGACCATAGTTATATGCATGAGATGAATACATCATCCCCTTCCACAGAATCACAGAATCACAAGGTTGGAAACGACCTGCAACACTCCAGCAGCACTCTATGCAAACACTAATTACCTTTCACCTAGCTTTCACCTAAAATTAGAGGTAGGAAATCCATAAGCATTCTCCCATTCACATGGAAAATCTCAGAGACTTGGAACTGATTTGGAAGAAAGATGGATATTGTAAGCCCATGATGGAAGAAGACTCCTTTGGGCTGGGATTAGAGTGATCGTGACTTTTTCAGGATGGACTCCTCCATATTGGGCCATAGAACTGCTGCATGATGTCAAGACAGGGAAGGAAGAACTACCTGAGGCTATGTTTCCTTCTTTCCCCTCAGAAAGGTACATTTTCTAGGGTTAGAATGCAGATGTTCATGTGTCTTGATATTTCAAGGCAACAGGAGCTGCAAGTTCTCGCTGGGAATCAGGCATTGCATCCCAAGCACTTAGAAGTCAGCTCATTTATCACTTGAAATTAAAGGTATAAAGTTCTTTTCAGGGCGAGTTCAGCTTCCAAGCTCAAGACGGGTGCATCCCTAAGAGTAAGAAATCAGGCAGTGATGGTAGGAGGTGCACATGGATGAGCAAGGAGCTCATGGATAATCTCAAATGGAAAAAGAAAATCTACAGAATATGGAAATGGCATCTGGCCACGTGGGAGGAGTATAGGAAAATTGTCAGGGCATGCAAGGATGCAACGAGGAAGACTTAAGACAAGGAAGGTCAAGAACAACAAGAAAGGCTTCTTTAAGTGCGTCAGTAGCAAAAGGAAGAAAGACTGCAGAAAACTTGGACCCACTGCTGAATGAGGAAGGAGCCCTGGTAATAGAGGACACCGAGAAGGCAGTTACAGAACACCTTCTTTACTTCAATATTTACTGCTAAGGCTGCTCCTTGGGAAACCCAGACCCAGGAGGTGAGAGTCTGGGGAAAGAAGGACTTGTCCTTGGTCAAAGAGAGTCTGGTCAGAGATGGACTAGGCAAACTTGACACACACAAGTTCATGGGCCCCACATGGAATACCATGTGTGATAGCCATGTGTGCTGAGGGAGCTTACAGAAGTGATTGCTAGGCTGCTCTCTTTTCATCTTTGAAAGATTATGGAGAATGGCAGAGGTTCCTGAGGACTAGAGGAAAGGCAGTGTCACTGCAGCCTTCAAAAAGAGCAAGAAGGACAAGCCAGGAAACTACAGGCTACAGGCCAGTTATCCTCACCTCTATTCCTGAAAAGATGATGGAACAACTTATTCAGGACATAATCTTGAAGCAAGTAGAAGAAAACAAAGTTATCAGGAGTAGTCAGCATGGATTCACCAAAGGGAAATCATGCTTGACCAAACTGGTAGCCTTCTATGACATGACTGGCTGGGTAGAAGAGGAGAGAGCAATGGGTGCTGTCTCAGCAAGGTTTTTGACACTTCCTCCCATAACATCCCAGTAGGTAAACTTAGGAAGCGTGGAACAGATAAGTCAACAGTCAGGTGGATTGAGAACTGACTGACTGGCAAAGCTCAGAGGGTTGTGATCAGTGGCACAGAGTCTAGTTGGATGCCTGGTGTTCCCCAAGGATTGGTACAGGGCCTGATCTTGTCCAACATCTTGGAACTCTGCAGAGAAGGACCTGGGTATGTGGTGGACAACGGGGTGACCACAAGCAAGCAGTGTGCCCTCATGACAGTGAAAGCCAGTGGTGTCCTGGGTGCATTAAAAAGAGAGTGCCCTGCAGGTCAAGGGACGTGATCCTCCCCCTCTACTCTGCTCTGGTGAGGCTACGTGTGGAGTACTATGTCCTGTTCTGTGCTCTCAGTTCAAGAAAGACAGGGAACTTTTGGAGAGAGTCCAGCAGAGGCCACAAAGATGATGAGGGTCCTGAAGCATCTCCCTTGTGAGGAAGGGCTGAGAGACCCGGGGTTGTTCTGCCTGGAGAAGACTGAGGGGGAATCTTATCCATGCTTATAAATATCTAAAGGGTGGGAGTCAAGTGTATGGAGCCAGGCTTTCAGAAGTGCCCAGCAACAGAATGAGGAGCAGTAGGCACAAATTGGAATGTAGGAAGTTCCATACAAGAAATGAGGAAGAACTTCTTTACTGTGAGGGTGACAGAGATCTGAAACAGGCTGGTCAGAGAGGTTGTGGAGTCTCCTTCTCTGGAGTTATTCCAAACCTGCCTGGATACTTTTCTTTGCAACCTACTGTAGGGAACCTGCTTTAGCATGGAGTTGGACTGGATGATCTCAGGGGTCCTTTCCAGTCCCTGTGATTCTGTAATGCTGGGTGTATAGGCACTGCTCTTTGAGGGGCTGGGAGCCCAGTAAGTGCTTCTCTCCTTCATCTTCATTGAGGATCATCAGTAGTGTTCACTGGAGAAGAGGAGGAACTTCAGCTCCATGTCCTTTCCATAGCTCTGTTACACAGTTAGTAGAAATGTTTATGTTTTTAATGCTCTGAAAAACTCATGTTCTCTTTGTTCTCCTCCAAAACAGAACATCGAAGCCGAGTTGATAACAGAGAGCAAAAAGTCCAAGGGCCCATCTCTGTGGTGGCTCCTCCCTTTCCTCCCTTCCCTGCAGTCTGCAGTCAAAAGAGGCAAGCGATAAAGGACCGGCACTTTCTACCAGTAAGTCTTTCTTCTGTGCTACAAGTATCCCACATGAACACTTTAATAGGGCTGTGGGACCTAGATATGACACCGCTTAAGAAGTGCTCTCCAGGCACAACATTGCTAGTCTTAGCAATTCACCCGTAAGATGGCTCAGGTAGCAGCTTCCAGCAGCCGGTCACAGGGTGAAAGTTTCCACTGAGAAACCTTATATTTCACATAAGGCCAGCACATAGACACACTCGTTCAGATGCTTCTCCACAGCTCTTTGTGTTCTCTGCTCCTGCCTTGGGCAGCACTTGCAGAACTCTCCTGTCATTTCAGTAAGTGCTGTAATTTCAGCCCTGAAATTGTCACTGCCAGTAGCCAAGAGCTCATGGGCTTTGAGGACGGTCAGGAGGCTTGTATAGGTGCAGAGAGGCTTAGCAGCACTTCTCTAAAGGAACTAGTTTTCGTGCTTGTGTGGACAGTAGTACTTCTGTGTGTCTGGGTGCTTGACCTACAGAATTGCCATACTGGCTACATTCTGTGCTAAGCTAAGAGATCGTGCGTTCCTCAAACCTAATAAAATTCAGTAGGTCATACCTGGGTTTGTCTTGTAATTGATACATCTGCCCAATGCCAGCCTTCATAGTAGGGACAGATCTATGTGTGCAGGCACAGGAACAATGGCATCTACAGAGATACTGCAGCCATGAGCACAATATGAATGAATACTGGTTTATCACCCCCTGAGCTTAGAAATCCAAGTACATTCACCCTAATCCATTATATTAACCATATGGAAATACCATAATGTTAAAGGAGTTACAGTGTAAAGCACCTGCCCAGGAACCTTAACTTGAGCTAATCAGTCCACAGAGTTTTGTTTCTCATTTTAAAGCATGAAATGCATAATAAGGTTTCAATTAATTTGACTATTCTGACTTTTTTACTGCTTACCTGGATAATTTCAAGGACAGCATCACTATCACTACAGGCTTTGAATGGGCTAAATTTGCAGGCCCTGTGAGTCAAATGAAAGCAGATATTCTGATGCTAATGGACAGAATAGGAAAGGAAGACTTAAAGGAGAAACAGGCTTACATTCTTTTGCTTTGTAAGTCATCATCAAAGCTAGTGCTGTTATAGGGTCATTGAAAGGTAAGGGAGAGGTGACCCTACATTATGGATCGGAATTAGTTACAGATAATTGTTTGGACAATATACTGAACATAAAGCTCTCTTAGTTAGTATCAGATGGAGAACAAGTCATATCTTTTGAAATTGCATACTCGGTGTTGAAAGGCCTGAATCTTTTCTGTGTTTGGAACCAGTGCATTTTAGACATCACTTCCATCTGTGTAACACAAAATAATAATAAATAGTGAGCAATCCTCTGAGTCCTGTATTAGATGGCAGAATTAAGTCATGCTGAATACAGATGTCTTGGCTTTATCAGCAAGGCCACCTTTTTTCTTTTTGAGAGGGAAACATTAAGCTTTGTGCCCACCCATACTGGAGCTTATTTTGGAAGCCAACCAGATCTGATGGTCCCTGAAGGAGGAACAAACAAGTGCTGACTCGGAGATTGTAGTCCTATGGATTTCAAGGCATCTGGAAATGTTCTACTTTGAGAAGTGCAAATATTCCAAAACCAGAATATTTCAGAGTGCCTTGACCCACTTTTTAGAGAACTCCTTGTTCATGGGGCAACTCTGGACAGAATAAGGCAAGATGAAACTGCACATGAATGCTCTGTCTGGGAGAAGGTTGAGCAGAGATTTTTACAAGATACTGCAACAATGAATAACTAATTGATATTGTGCCAACCTTTATGACTTAATGATATCATTACAAGAGAAAATTAAGGGTGCTGTTCTTGGCTAACTTGCCCTTTTCAGCATAAACTTTTTGGCATCTGCGAATGTGTATATGCTTCAGGGGCTGCTGGAAGTGTTTGATATCTGATGCAGGTTGACTGTATCATCTGTTCATCAATGAACTAAAGATGTTTAAGTCCTACAGGAATTTTTACATGTGGCTCAGCAGTCTATTCTGTATTCCACTTTTCTAATGCATTGGAAGGTGCTGGTAAGAGAATTGCTAAATGAGAGGAGAGTAGACACCCTTTTCTGTTTCTTAGAAATTAGAAAAGTGGTCAACAAGAGGCTGGGAAATTTTTAAGCTACACAGTTTGACTTTTCCAAACTGTACATTTGCGTTAAATATGTTCATTGAAGCACTGAAGTAAGTGGCTTGACTTTGAGTAACATCTGCATACTGTGAGAACTGTGAGATCTATCAGTACTAAAAGCTACCAAGAAACAGACTGCCCATGTATGAGACCAGCTGAGGTTTCCAAATTGGTATATTTTGTCTGCTCTTTTTATTGCTGCCAATTAAGTAGCAGTGTGCTTTTCCAAAGATGTTGCATATTGCTTAGTAAAGTTAGAGAATATTAACTTTACCTGGTGGAGATTCACTTTTAAGCATGGCTAGCTGTTTTTGTTTGTAGGAAGGTGCCAAAGTCAGTCCCACGTATTCCAAGAAAGACCAAATGAATTAAAGTCCAAAGTGACTGATACCAGTGTAAATGCATCTGGAAGGCCATTTTGAACTATTCCATCATAAGATGATGTTGTCCTGAAGCAGCAGAGAAGTAGAAACAATGGTGTTCTAGGATTTTTTGTGTTCCTGGCAGGATGTGTTTACAGTTGTTTTGTTGTAGCCTATTCTTGTAAGGGAAACTGCCCTGATTTGTCTGATGAAAGGTCCGCTTAGGCCAGACACCAAAAGGGGATCCTTCAGAAAGGTGTGTAAGAAGGGGGCATGATTTATGCCACTTCTTGTCCCATGATATATCCTTGCAGTTTCATGCAGAAATTGGTTATGGAGCTGCTGAGCCAGAGATGAAATACACAATAAGAACCACCAAGGGACAACAAGTCTGCATTGATTTTGAGACTTGTTTAATCCCTCCTCAAATTTACACCTTTGGCCTCAACAGCATGTGACAGTGACTTTAATAATTGGTATGAAAATATATCTTTTGTTTGTTTCAAACTCAATGCCTCATAATTCCATTGCATCCCTGCTAATTTTTAGAGTATGAGAAACAGTAAGCACTGTCTCCCTTCTTACTTTTTCCATGCCCCTCTTGTTTTTTTCAGGCATGATTTTACTTCCCTATTCATCCCAGACATTTATTTTTCAAGCTAAAAACCCCTGACTTGCTTAATCTCACTCCACACAGAGCAGCTGTACAACCAGACAGATTTGTAAGCATCATTCTTTCAGGCGTTTTTGCCAATGGGAGGGGGGCGAAAGAAGAGGAAAGTACAAGGAAGGTACAGAGCTAGGAAAATGAGGGAAATATTCATTACACACGTTCCCATGACAACCCTCTCTGTAGTGCTGCAGAGTGTGAAGATGCTGTGTCATTCCAGCTGCATTTCAGACTCTCTTTCATATTCTCCACATTTTTTTTCTTTCTGTTTTCACTAAGCGTATCCAGCGAGTCTCCAGAATCTCAGTGCTGCAGATCAGAGTGCAGGTGCTATGGAACCACAGTTTCTCCAACCCCTCGTAGCACAGCTGAAAATAAGGGAGATCAAGCAAGGAATAGTGTTTGGGAATTCACACTCACAGGTGCACAATATGCAGTGTCATTTTGTTCATAATTACACTGAGCAGAAATCTGAAGACAAGAAGCAGGAGGTTGCTTTCTAGTCAAGTTTGGCCTCTCCTTGAGACATCAGCTAGATCAAATATGAAAAGAAAATAATGCATAGGATAATTGATTCCATAGCTTTGCCATTTAAAAATGTTTCCTGTGGTCTGTCTTAGGATGCTCTGTACAGCACACAACTGCATGTACAAACTTTCACACACTGTGCTGAAGTTCTGCAAAGCCTCAATAAAAAAATAACAGTTAAGAGCCAGGCACAAGTTGCGCCACATACTTTCAGTGTGCAAATCCTGCCTGTAGCTGTTACAAATGAAAACCACCTGACCCCTCTACCCAGCTCTTGTGAGACCCCATCTGGAGTACTGTGTCCAGGCCTGTGGATGCCCCATCCCTGGAGGTATTCAGAGCCAGGCTGGATGTGGCTGTGGGCAGCCTGGTCTGGTGGTTGGCAATCCTGCACATAGCAGGGGGTTGAAACTGGATGATCACTGTGGTCTTTTTCTAACCCAGGCCATTCTGTGATACTATGATTCTATGACATTATTCATCAGAATGAACTTGCATAGCACTGTTTGTGCAATGAACGTAATACTTCCTACTGTGTATGGTAAGATTATTATTTTGTACGTACATCTGCTGGGATGCCATGTGTGGCATGACTTCTGTCAGAAAGCACATCTTATTTTTGTCATTACCTTGTCAAAACATTGGAGCAGCAAATTAATCATTAATGGATTGTCAGTGACAGATCGGATTTGTGATGCTCCAAAATAAAATGAAACACCCACAAGCAGATAAAACAAAACCTGAGGAAAATGAATCACAGGGAAATGTCGAGAGCAGGCAGGTGAGCGAAGTTGTGTTTTGCAGCAAAAATAGCACAGTCAGAAGTATTTCTTGTTTTCAGCTGACTGCCTGACAAAGATGCTCTGTAGGTACGAATGTTATTTTCTAATTGAGCAGCTGGATTTGCTCCGAAAGCAATGGAAAGCTGCTAATCTTTTATTAGTATTTCTTCTCCTTTTACCAGGCCTTTAATTTTTCCAACATATGAATCAACACCATTTGATTGAGCACCTTTGAGTTACTGAAGCAGCAGGCTTTCTTTCCTACAGGAGAGAAAGGGAGAAAGGGAGGGAGGGAGCTTGCACTAAGGTCCACAGAAGGAGTCAGGAGCAGCCTCATGTGAATGTGGGACTGAATACCAGTTCCCGATTGCTCTCTCCTTGTCAGTATGGGAATGGCTGATTTCAGCTGTGAAGTCGGGATGTACTGTTAATGAGTGCATCTGATTTCTATGCTCACCTAGCTTGTATAAGCATCCTACGTGTGTTTTGTCCACTGCTGGAAGTGGGCCATATATGAAGCTTGGCAGCACTGAAGCTGTATGCTAGTACATTGCCCACTTTTTTCAGTGGGAAGGCAGTATGCACTACTATAGAAGCTGGAAGTCATAAGTAATATTGATCCCTTATGCTTGTTGTTAGCTGTAACTTGTGGGAAGCAGGAGTAAGAAATTATCTTCAGAGGAACAGAGAAATGCTGCCAGCCACCTCCTGCCCTCACCCAGGCTTTGCCTGGACTTCCAGCACCAGGCACTGCTGCTGCATGGGCTGCCAGCATTTCCTAAAGAGTACACACTGCCTACACAGTCACAGCAGTGCAGGGGGTGGGGAAGGAATTACCTCAGCCACAACTGAATTAGAGAAGCCTGTTGAGGATAAATGTGTACGGCTCTTGACAAGACTTTAGCATTTAGCAACAACTTTATTATCTGAACAGAAATTAGCTTTTTTTTTCTCGGTTTTACACTTTTCACTCCTTTTCACCACTGCACAGTGCCCAAAATGTCCTGTGCACTAGCTTTGAAATTCCAGTAGCTCCATTAACACTGTCACTATCAGGCAGGCAGGCCAGGTACATGATGATGCTTCCTACAGCACTCTTCCTTTTTGTCTTGAAGATCCTGAACAGGCTTTTCAAAGTGGCATCTCAAAGCTTTGGAAGATCTAGAACGAGTGGAATTAAATGGCATTTTTGCGTGGCATTGGCCCATTCTTTTCCTCCTCCTGATCCCAGCTGTGGAGCAAGAAATAGGACAGACCCATAAATTACCAGGCTGGCATGTTTGTGACTGCCAAATTGTTTCTTTGCCACTGCACTGATGGAATGTAAGGTTTTCATTAGCTAAAAAGGTGATACATGTGTCCCAACGTAGGTATCTGCAAGTGAAGCTAGACTCCTCTTAAAATTGGTGGGACAAATGTTTGAGAGTTATGCGTCTCATCCCAAGTGCTGAGGGAAGTTTAAGCTGAACTGCTCTGCAGCAACACTGGTTTCTGTTTTCCTTTAGGGAAACATAACAATGATCTCAGGCCTGGACATCTTCATGATTTTGTTGCAGTCCACAGAAACCAAAAACTTCCACACTGAAGAGATGGAGAGCAATGAGAAATCAGATCATGTGCATATGCAACCAAGATTTTTACTGCAAAGCAGTTTCAGGAGCACACCATCACCTCTGCAACTGCATGATGGGATAGCACAGAAAATAGAGATGCTCACATTTGTCAGTGACTGCAGAATAAATCCCTGTTCAAGCAATTACACACCAGTTTGGTTTCAAAGCAATCTTAGCCCATTAAAGAAAAAAATGCCTATTTAAAGTATTCGGGCTTTGTGTTTAACAGATTGATTATCACCATTGCTGTTTGCCAAGCACACCCACACAAAAGAAATTCACTTTGAAAACTGCCGAATGGCAGATTTGCCCATCAGACCAGAACAGCTTTGGATATATAATAATAATTTCTTGCTTGATTATGTGTTCACCCAAGACATTTAGAGATATTCTGGTCTTGTGAGTGAATGAGAACATTTGAGGAGAAGCAGTTTGCTCCCTCCCTAAGCACAGAGGCATTGAAACACCGAGGCTGCTGCATGGCACTGTGCTCAGCTGTCTGGTAGCGGGCATCATGCAGGGTCAGTCAGTAGGTAGGTGACCTTAGGACCACTTGGTCAGATCACAGTGGAAGGTCACATCGCTGTGATAGCAGAAGCTGGAAATTTTGCTGCCCACCTCAGCCCCTCGTGATATTTCTCCTGTTCCTTTGGATGGAAGAAGAGACACTCGTAAGTCAGCCTTTGCCTTTCCCATTTTTGGTGTTTCTCCATGTTAAGTCTCCATCCCAGAAGTTTGTCCTGCTGAGACCTGAGGCTTCAGCACATCAAGGCAAGTCTGTGGGTATGCATAACCAGGGCATGTTTTCATGGAGGAGTCAGGAAGGCAGAGGAACACACAGGGAGGTAGAAAAGCTCTGCATCGACAGGACACAGATTGTCAGCCATTGTTTTGTCTGCTGTAGCCTGTAGCCCTCTAAGGCCAGCTACCCTTTCCTGCTGCTTCTCTCGTAGATGCTTGCCCTTAGCAGCCGGTGGAGCAGGAAGTCCCTATTCATTTTCCTCCTCCCAGTGAGCTCACTGGGACCCTCTAGGCCTTTATGATAGTTCTGTAAGATGTAAAAGATTTTCATATTCTGACCTCTTGCCACTTCAGCAGCGCTGATCTCCATTCATCTCAGCTCTCCCCAGGGAGCTCTGACACCCTCCAAGGGGAAGAAGGTGAATTTCAGAACCTGACCCTTTCAGCTATGGTAAATCTGCTCAAAGCAGGTGACTGGAAACACAGCTGAAAGATCAAGGAAAAAAAATCTTGCGAATCTGAAGAGCAAACTTAGCTAGTTGACATACTCAATATCTCCGCACCTTTTCTTGCTCAAGCAAAAGTGTTCATCCCACAATAAGGACTTTTTCCCAGCCTAGGAGAAATGGTTTTGCAGAGGTCTGAGGGACCTGCTGGAAACGTTTGCTGGAAACAGTGCTCTTTTGATTTTCTCTTTCTGCTCTGCTAGAGGACTTTCTCATTTGAAAGCTTCACTTGGCTTTAGTCACACACATAGGACTGGGGTAAAGCGACAGGTGTTGGAATCTAGCAAGAAGACAGGACAAGTCACACAGTTTACAGAAGACCTCAGTGAACAATATATTTGTTAAGTCATCCTCAGCACCAGCATTATTTATATCCATAGCTTATAAATACCTCAGGCAAAAAAATTCCTTATATTACAAAGTAGATCATTTATAGTGTAATTGGAAAAGCACTTTGCACTGCTCCAGCTTCAGGCAGTACACAGTTCGAGTTCCCCAAATTGATACAAGGCATTCTTAGTCCAATTTAAGTCTGTCTGTGCAAGGAGTTTGAACCAATTTCACTACAGTTTTGTCTGATCTGAGTAAGTGAAATCAGTGTAGACTTCACATGGATCCAAGCAACTCTGTAGGCATACCTGAATGAGGTGGGGCTCATTTGTGGAGTAGCATGAGCTAGAAATCGAGATGGAAATTTCAGGGTGTTTTTGCCTCTGACACTAGTTTATCCGGACAAAAATAATGTGCTTTTACCAGAAACTCTTTGTGCATGTTTTTAATTTGATTTTTTTTTTTCTTTTTTACATTTCACACTTATAGTTTAACAGCACCCGTTCGCCCTCCCCAGTTGAGTGTTGCCACATGACCCCATGGAGTAGAAAGGTACTGGAAAAACAAGCAATCCTCTGCTGACAGCCCTGTCTCACTCACTCTTCTCCCTTCCAGATCCTCACCCTGCCTCTTGCTTGCTTTTCATTTGTTAACTCTACTGCTCTAAGAGACTCCTCTTCTGTTTCTCCTGTCAATAGACACAATAACAACTTTTTCCCTCCTTCATTCTTCACCTCAGAACAGTTTCAGGACCTCGTGGCCCCAAAGCCACCTCTTGGATCCAATTGCCCCATTAAAGGCCTGGACCAAGGCAGAGCCCATAGCATTAGTGACTGCATTTCCTTTTCCCTGCAGTGTTATTGCCCAACTGCCCTTTTTTTTTTCTTTTTTTTTTTTTCCCCAATAGTGAGGGATTGCTGGGGTAGCACCAGGGCATTTGCTCCCTGGGTACCCTGCGATGCTGCCCTGTGCTGAGGAGGAGCTCTGGCAGTGGGTGCTGGCGGTGGGGTCACCTCACCCGCTTTGTCCCCGTTCCATTGTTATCCTGGCAGAGCCAGCAGCCAGTGCAGCCTCCGTGTCTGCTGTGTGTGGGCAGCCTTTGGGGTTTTGTGGGCTTTTTTTTTTCTTTTTTTTCTCTTTTCTTTTTTTTTTTTCTTTTCTTTTTTTCTTTTCTTTTTTTTTTTTTTTTGCATGCATCAAACTTTTGGGGAGGGGGGAGTTACCTAGGAAACAAAGTCCTTTGTGCTGGAAGTTTATATGAGCCATTCACGTCTGCCGGGGATCAGCACAAAAGCTGCAGAGAGAAAGAAGGCTGCGATGTTTTCCTAAAACCCAACGTGGGAAAGCAGGGCTTCCCGCGGGCGGGAGGAGGACCTGGGGGTGCTGCGGGGGGCAAGGTTGGCCAGGTAAGTGATTGTCCCCCTGCACCCTGCCTTAGGGTCTGGAACGCTTTTGGGGCTGCTGCCTGGAGCCAGAAGCAGCTCGTTCCCTGGGATGTATGTGGAGCCGGGGAGGGATGGCAGCACTACAAAGGCAGTGTCATCCCGCTGCCTGCCGGACCTTGCCAGGCTGGGGAATGCAGCGTTTTGTCTTCGCCAAAAATCACCACAAACTGGAGAGTGAAGCATAAACAGAAGTCATAAGGGAGAAGCTGGGTAGGCAGCAGCTGGGGATTCAGGAGAAGGGCAGCTGAGGAGGCTTTGCTCTTCATGCGGGAAGAAGAGGCAGAGTCACTTCCCAAGCTGGGGGAAGAGTTGTCTGCTCCTGGAAGTGTTCTCATGGAGAAAGGGGGGGAATTGGGCAGAAAAAGGTGAGTGTTTCTCCCATGTATTCCTCCAAAACAACGTATTTTTTTACTATTATTATTTTTACAAGGAAAATCCAAAACAGGGATTTGTAGCTAGTGCCACATAACAATGTGATTAATCTATCTGTTATAGGCAGCATTACAGCAGCTTTGCAGGACAAGGTGCTGCTGGGGGACTTTTATTGCTTCAGAAAGAGAACAAAGCATCTGTGTTGCTTCCATACAGTTTACTTCTCTCTCTGTTACTTTACCTTCTGTATCTAGTGCTTCTCTTAACACGCTGTAAAAATGTGCATGGTTTCTAAACAACACTTTGAATTTCTTCTGGTGGCAGCCCATCTCCTTTGGCCAGTGTCCTCCTGACCCTGGCACTGCTAACACCTGCCACTTTCCACTGGATTTCTGTAACTTGTTTTCTGCTCGTGTCCATAGTTTGTAAAAATGAAATGCAAATGGTTTCCTGGAGCACGGAGGGCTCTTTTTTAAGGCATTGGGCCTTCCGGTGCCTGTCCTCAAACAAATGTGTACAAGGGGCCGGTCCTCACGGGCAGCCAGCAGAGCGGTGCGTTCAAAAGGATGCACGAGGTATCTGTCTTCTGTGAACGGTGTGTGATTTCAGCCTGTACTGTGACTTGCTGAGAGCAGCTTGCCATTGCAGCCTGTAACTGATTGCTGAGCTGTGTGCCTGCTTTGTTTCAACAGTAGCCTCGCGTGCCTGAATGGTAGACACTGATTTTGAATGTATTCATTTGCAGTCCCATCCACCAGAGGACGAAGATACAGATGTCATGTTAGGGCAGAGGCCGAAAAATCCAATACATAATATCCCTTCTACACTGGATAAACAAACCAATTGGAGTAAAGCACTACCTCTCCCAACTCCAGAGGAGAAAATGAAACAAGATGCCCAAGTGATTTCTTCTTGCATTATCCCCATCAATGTCACTGGTACAAATCTCTTCTATTTCTTTTTGTATTTATTGCATGGTTCGAGGGAGGTCAAGTACTTATTCTGTTTAATTTGTTTGAAGTCACTGGATTTTATAGTCTGTGGGCAAAGACCCTAGCCTGAGGGTCAGCTGCTGGAGGACAGTGGGCTAAATTCATCCTTCATGCGTGTCTGCTGAAGTCTCTGAAGCTGCACCTAGGATTAATTTGGCCCATACTTTGTGAGTCATGCTGTACAGCGTAACACTGGTTCCCTGCATAAACAGTGTACTTTTGTTGTGTATATAACCTGCAGCCTGTATTCACAAAGACCTCAAATAGCTTTTTGAATGTGGCTGACTGAAATAATGCAGAAAGCCACAGAAACTAATCATATGATTGTCATGTGTAGCAGGAGAAGAGAAACTAGAGAATGTAGGCTACTATTTGCACTGCTTTAAATATGCAAGTCATGACTGTGTAGCATGTAAACCATCACTCTGAGATCTCTTTACATGCAGCTATGCTGAAGGTATAGTAATGGCATTTTCTTTTATTTACGTAACATTTGGATGCATTTACTAGATTTATTTAAAGAAGAATCTGTTTATGTAAGGATCAGCTTTATCACTGACTAAATGTGATAGACGACTTGTTTCCAGAATCAAAAATCAGGTTGTTTTTCTCTTTCTCTCTTTCTCTTTCTCTCCTTCCAGAAGGCTATGGTAAAAACAAGGTTTATGTTTCCTCAATTATATTTTGCACCAAGTTTTGAGCATAAAGTGGACTAACTTTTCCCCACTTACAGACTTTAAAATAAGCAATCAGGAAGAAAAGCAGGGAACTTACAGCTAACCTCAGACAGCATACTGATATTTCGTAGTGTTTTTCCAGAAGCTGGGGGACAGCAGGGAAGTTACATCACATTGCTCCCGCTTGTGTCTGTCTGTAGTGCCCAGCCTTCCTGCAGGACAGGCTGCCCAGTCACCTACGGTGCCAGGAGGGTTGCACACCCCAGCATGGCCCCAGTCCCAGCCAGGGAGCTTGGGGCTTTGGGTCTGGCTGCTTGCTGTACAGCCTTAAGGCGGCATCCCTCCTGCTCCGCCATGTGCCAGGTGATTCCTCTCAGTGACGGCGATGCACTCCTGGTGCCCCTCTGCTCTGGGCAGTAAAGGTGTCTATGAGATCTGCTGCCCAGGGAGGTGGCAGCCAGGAGCCACAGCGGGAAGCTGTGGGGACAGCATGGGATCAGGCCACCCGCCAGCAGAGCAGCCTGAATGGGCTGCGTGGTGTAGGCTGGGCTCTCCCAATGGACATCCCTGAAGAAGGAAGTAAGCAGTGTGGCACATTTCCACAATGCATTAGAGTGACGCTCCTCATATGTAGCACATAGGATCCTCAGTATGAAGGCTTTTCAACATCACTAATGTCACACAGTGCAGTGCATGGGAGAAATACAGCAGTAGACCAATGGGACCAATGTTAACTTTTCCAGTAATAGAAATTTTTGCCTAGACTCCACCTGCCATACATTGGAACCAAATTTCCCGATCAGTTTTACAGATCAAGAATGGTATGTAATCTTCTGGATGTTTATGTGTATCATTCTCATTAGCACTAATGGGAATAATTTGTATGCGTCACGGGGAGGATGTACCCTCTTTCACTTTCCTCTTGGAGATGACCCATGCATCTGGCACACAGAGCATGTTCAGCTAACTCACAATTGCTGGAAGCCCAGCAATGGTTCTGATTGATTTTCATTTCAAAGAGTTTGCTTTCATTCCTCTGTTTTGTTCTTTAAGCTTCTCCCAACCCCAAGAAATGTTCACTTTTAAAATATGACTGTTGTTGGAGTTTACAGCACTTTCCTTCCATATTAAAGAAAGTTCTTCCTCTCCTTATTTCAGGGGCATTGGTGGTTACAGGACATCTGTCTGAAGCCTCTATTTCACTGTAGTAGATTTCAAGAAGAACTTTTACAAGAAAGTTACTTTTTAACATTTTACATTGTTATGTAGTGTAATATGTATGTGTACGTCTGTGTATAATTATGTTTTATATAATTATACGCTATTAAAATGGTTTTTATCAGATTTTTTTTTTAATTTGTTTTCTTCAATTCGTTTGTTTTTCCTAAGATTACAAACCACTTTACCAGTGATCCCAATGTTAGAGTTTTTATGGACCTGGCACATTTTTTCTTTCCCATCCCCCATCAACTTCAGAGAGCAGGAGCATACAGCTATGCAAAGAGCCAGTACAGGCAGGTGCAGGCCTTTCGGCCAGCCTCCTTTTAACTTTACGTTGGCCACAGTGTAAAAAGCAAAGTGAAAGAGACTTTTCTGTGGTAATGCCATGGAAACATAAAGCAAATGAGGAATTCTTGCCTGTTCTGCGTGACCATGGTTATAAATAGATGTGCATGTGAACCTAGGCTCCTAAATCTACATTTAGGACCTTGAATGTGTGAGCTGATTCCCTGAGCAGACTCCCACATGTCCTGCTGAGTGTAGAGCACTTGGGAAAGTCAGACCATGTAGTGGTGCACAACAATATCTACTCTCCATTTCTTTTATTATTGGCCATGTGGAAAAAAGAAAGGAGTGTTTTCTGAACTTGTACGTGGAGTTGGCCCTCTTTTAGTTGTCTTCTTCCTTTCCAAAATGTTAGCCCCTTTGGCACATCAGTCTCCTAAGAAGCCCTCAGCTACTACAATATGACATTAAAATCTAAATTGTTTTCTTATGCTTAGTTGTTTAAAGTAAATCAGATTTTAGTTCCTTTCTGACAAGTTACTACCACTGTCCCTATGACAGATGGATAAATAGTTGTAAAAAAGATGTCCTGCTACCAAGAGCTCTCAAATCTACTTTTCTTTCTGATTTTCTTTTCTTCTTTTTTTTTTTTTTTTTTTTTTTTTTTTTTGCTTCACTCCTTCTGTTACTTCTGGCAGACCAGGCTGCTGAGGGGGAGCTGGAATTAGATGTAAAACTGTGATATAATTTACTTAAGAGCTACATAAGGGCTCCCTTATGTTTATTCACAGGCTTAATACAAGCTCACATACTTCCACTGTGTTCCAGCCATGAAATTTTGTTTACTATTTCTAAAGGCTAATGAGACCTATTTATGGGTTGCAGGAGTTGGTTTTGACAGAGAGGCTAGTATACGCTGCTCTCTTGTTCACTCACAATCTGTACTACAGCGGAGACGAAAGTTGAGGAGGAGGAAAACCATCTCTGGCATCCCCAGAAGAGTGCAACAAGAAATAGGTGTAGTATAAATACAACTCTTCCATAGATAGCTTTCTAACCAACTTAAATTGCAGGCTTATTGAGCTGGTAGCGGGCATTCCAAAGAAGCAAAACCCTGAAAGCGTAACTGGTTGTGGAGTTTGGAAATGGTGTGTTTTGTTTTTTTGAGTTACTGCAGTCAGCAAAGCTATATTACTCCATATGGCCCCGATATACTGGGGGCCTTACCGAGTAATATAGATGTACGTGTTCAACTCTTATTGTGTAAATGTTAATCAGTTGTTGTTTTTTTTCCATTTGATTTTTGTTATAAACCCATAGTTGCGTGCATAAAAAGTAACTAGATTAAGTGAAAGTTTTTTCTTGTCTGAGGGGATCTTAAGGTAAAGAAATGACAGATGTTGCTCAGCAAAGTGATGAGCTGCCACAGCTCATTCAGATATCAGTTGGATATCCGCATTAGAGACAGCTGCTGATACCCCCACAGAAAGCTTTGCTAGAAGTTTCTTTTCTTTGTCACGCTTGTCCTCAATTCTTTCCCTGCATTCTTTATTACCAAGAATATTTGAAATCAAGTAGCTTACCTCACCTTTTTTTCCAGGTGAATTAGGAGCAACTCTGTTGAAGGCAAATCAAGTGTAAAATTGATCTTAACCCAAAAATAAATGAACAGGATCATTATTACTTAATGTTCATCTGCACCTGAAGGTGGCTCTGATACCTTGGTTCGTCGCTCACTGTGAAATTTAATCGGAAGCATAAAGAATGTGTTTATCATAGGGAATAAGCAACCAGAGAACCTATGAAACAAAGATCCTGTTACTGTGCAAATATTCTTGGTAGGAAAGAAGCAGATAATGGAAATTCTGAAAAGATATGTAGTTAAAACGAAATTATTTTTAGAAGTTTATGGAATGCTTTGTCAGGCAGCTACTCCTGAAAACTGCCTGCAGCTACTTGCACTACAGTGACAAAAAACAAGAAGTTAATATTCATCTTAATATTTACCACAGCAAGATCAGCTCTACATGAGATCACATTGCAGAAATAGGAGAACTGATATCACATTGCGGTACTGGGAGAATTTCCCACCTCATTGGGATAAGGTCTGCCTTATGTACATGTAATAGCAGTTAGGTTTGGTACAACACTCAGCAAGATTAAATGCAGATATGCTTCTTGGGTTGCTTTGTGGGTCGTCTCCTGTCAGGACATCCAAAGCAGTCTCTCACCCAGCTTTACGTGTACCCTAGATTCGGATGAGTCACCGGTGGCAAGGGAGCGCAATGTGATTGTGCATGCCAACCCGGACTTCTCCAGTGCCAGCAGCCGACGGTCAGGGACCAGGGACTCGGAGTGCCAGACAGAAGAAATCCTTATCGCCGCTCCCTCCCGGCGCCGCATCCGCGCACAAAGGGGGCAGAGTGTGGTCGCCTCCCTCTCACACTCTGCTGGCAACATTTTGGTGCTGGCAGACAACGGGGATGCCGTCTTCGCTGCTGCTGTCAGCAACCGCATCCGCTCACGGAGCCTCCCTCGTGAGGGAGCAAGAGCCAGCGAGGGCGACACAGCTGCTACCACCAAGAGTTCAGCATATGAAGCGGAGTGCTTCCTAGCCAGCCAGGAGAGGCATCCGAAAAAAGGGAAGGAGATCCTGAGCAAACAGGGTTCACAAGAGCATCAGCCCCTGGGTTTGACTTGTCCTCAGCACCTGCACAGCCCTGAACACAGCATCGGTGAGAGAGGGAGGTCGCGACTGTCAAGGATGGCAGATTCAGGAAGCTGCGAGATTTCATCCAACTCAGACACTTTTGGGAGCCCCATTCACTCCATCTCCACAGCAGGAGTCCTGCTTAGCAGCCACATGGATCAGAAGGACGATCACCAGTCCTCCAGTGGCAACTGGAGTGGGAGCAGCTCCACGTGTCCCTCTCAGACATCCGAAACCATTCCTCCTGCCGCCTCTCCACCACTGACTGGCTCCTCGCACTGTGACTCCGAGCTGTCCCTCAACACCGCTCCCAATGCCAACGAGGACTCAAGTGTCTTCATCTCAGAGCAGTATGGTGACCATGTGGACAAGGTCAGAGGCCACAGGGCGAGCTCCTTCACCTCCACTGTGGCAGATCTACTCGATGACCCCAACAACAGCAACACGAGTGACAGTGAGTGGAACTATCTGCACCACCACCACGATGCATCCTGTCGCCAGGACTTCAGCCCTGAGCGCACAAAGGCTGACAGCCTGGGATGCCCAAGCTTCACAAGCATGGGCACATATGACAGCTTCCTAGAGAAGAGCCCCTCTGACAAGGCAGACACTAGCTCACACTTCTCCGTGGATACTGAAGGATACTATACCTCCATGCACTTTGACTGTGGTCTCAAAGGCAACAAGAGCTATATTTGCAACTATGCAGCTGCAGGCTCCGAGAGCGGCCAGGTGGCAAGTGTGACCTCCAGCCTGGCCGACTGCACCTGGCAGGAATGCATCAGTCACAGGAGGCAGGGACGGCAGGGCATCTCTCTGAAGAAACCAAAGGCAAAGCCAGCTCCACCAAAACGCAGCTCATCTTTAAGGAAATCTGAGGGCAGCATGGATCTTCCCGAGAAGAAAGAACCAAAGATTAGCGGTGGGCAGCACACGTTGCACACTGCCAGGGAAATGAAACTGCCACTTGAGTTTTCCAACACACCTTCTAGAGCAGAGGCCTCTAGCCTGCCACCCAAACCTGAGCTGCCCTGGGTGAGCCAGAGTGATGGCAGCATGAAGGACGCTCAGTTCGATACGGCTGACATGCCATCCTTCAAAGATGAAGGTGCTGAACAACCTCACTATGCAGACCTCTGGCTCCTGAATGACTTGAAATCTGGTGATCCTTACAGGTCTTTGTCTAATTCGAGCACTGCTACGGGTACCACAGTCATAGAGTGCATCAAGTCACCAGAAAGCTCAGAGTCCCAGACATCCCAGTCCGGGTCGCGGGCCACCACCCCATCCCTGCCTTCCGTTGACAGCGAGTACAAACTGGCATCCCCAGAGAAGCTGGCGGGGCTGGCCTCACCTTCCAGCGGGTACTCCAGCCAGTCAGAGACACCAACCTCTTCCTTCCCAACCACTTTCTTCTCTGGACCGCTGTCCCCAGGGGGCAGCAAGAGGAAGCCAAAAGTACCCGAGAGGAAGTCCTCACTCCAACAGCCGCTCTCTAAGGATGGCACCATGTCTGCAAGCAAAGACCTCGAACTCCCAATTATACCTCCAACCCATCTCGACCTAAGTGCTCTTCACAGCGTCTTGAATAAACCGTTTGCTCACCGGCACCAGCTGCACGCCTTCAATCCCAGCAAGCAAAGCGCAGTGGGGGAAGCCCTTAGCCCCAGCCATCCCTCTGCCCTTGCCATCACTCCCTCCGTCCTCAAGTCCGTGCACCTCAGGGCCATCAACAGGCCTGAAGAAGTGAAGCAGAAGGGCAGTATCCCCGACCTGCTCTGCATCCAAGAGCCAACACTGGTGGCTGGTGATGTTTCGCCAGGGAAAATGAGGCCTCTCCTAGCCAAGAAGACAGTATCACGGCAGTACTCCACTGAGGAGGCGATCGTGTCATATATCGACTCCTCCCCAGCAGAAACGGGCCCTGGGAAGCCATCTTTAGAAAAAAGCTCCTCTTTCAGTGGACAGAGTAATTGTGAGCAGGAAATTGTACCTTCAGCAAGTGTGGCTGTGGTTGAAATGAAAACTGTGAAGGACCAAATAACCCCAGCTGCTGAGCATTTGCCGGACAGTGCTCTAAGTCAGACTTCTGCAGTTTCTACAGAAGGATTTCAGAAAGGCTCAGCTCTCCTCACAGGTGAATATGAAGCAGAGAATGCAAACAGGGGAGCAGAACCAGAGAGCTGCCTTGAGCATGTGCAGGTCCAGCCTGAGCTCTGTGGCAGTGGGCAGCAGCTGGAGCTCGGCCCTGCTCAGGCAGAGGGAGCAGATGTCAGTGATCAGCTTAAGCACCAACTCGATTTAAGCCACCACGTGCCTGGGAATATCAGCTACGAATCAGAGACGGCAGCAGTAAACTTGCTCAGTGAAGCCAGTTGCAAGCAGGAGAACGTCACATCAGGTATTCCTACCAGAAGTGCCTCTGGTACCAGCAGGGCAGACGAGACAGCAGGTGGAACAGAAGAGCCATCGCTGAAAGGTCAGTTGAGTCCTCTTTTCTGTGCTGCAGTTCGTTCTGCATTGGGGGGTGTCACTGACATCAGGATGAAGGACCAGGGCCCTGGAGATGTCACACAGCATGGCATGCCTCAGTTAGCCCTCCTGGGCTGACAGCACAGCAACCACTCAGAGATTAGAGGGTGAAGTCTGTATGGCCAGCATTGGCCACTTGTTTACACATCAAGCTTATGCCTTGCACTAGCAGTGCTCTTTCAAAATATAGCAGTGGTCTGACTCTAACCATGGTTTCTGTACTTACCTCAGAGTCTTCTCCAAGCGACGACTCCATCATGTCCCCTCTGAGTGAAGACTCTCAGGCTGAAGCTGAGGATGTTTTTGTGTCTCCCAACAAACCTCGTACTACTGAGGACCTGTTTGCAGTCATTCATAGGTAAGCTAACCTTGCAACTATGAACCATAAAAGCCAGCCATCCTTTCCCCAGCTGCATGTCATCCACTGCAGAATAATTATCTGATGGTTGAGCCCTATCTTGACCCCATTCATAGCTGTTGTGGTGGTATGACCAAGGCATGCAGAAATATCCCAGCCAGCACTGATGCTGGATGTCATGAAGTCTCACTGGTGCCTGGCCTTGCAAGTACGGGGATGAGTTAGCTCTCCTCAGATTGGATCAAATTTGTAATAATTGGCAGATGGTACAATAATCATAATCTAGACTTCACTTAGAAGTTCAGTCACTCAGGCCTTTGAAGAAAGCAGATAATGGTGGAGGTGTCCCTCGCCACCCAAACTTTGCCACCCACTTGTGTTTCTGGACTGAGTCCCACTTAGAGCTTGCTTCTGCTTGATTTTATAGGCAGTATTTCACATGCCATTCTGCTTCCGTGTTCTGTAATGTCATCACATTCTGGCAACCCAGTGCCTGGGCACTGATGAGTATGCTGGGCAAATGTTCATTTCATAGTGCTGAAAAGGGGGAGTGATAAAGTAAGTAGTAAGGGTAATACTTCTTACATATTATGGCTGTTTACATATTACGGCTGTTTGCCTTATAAAATGATGTTTGTGGTGCTAACCATATTATCAGGGGTCAGGAGTAGCAGGTGCTGGTCACATGTGTGCATTATGAGTATTGCTATGGCATATATAGGATGCTTTACAGATAAGATCAGGCTGCTAACAAACGTCTAACAAATGTCTGCTATCAGACGTCTAGCAAACACGTCTACAAAGAAAACTCCCCGCACTGGTTTCTGCATGCTGCCCACCAGTTCTATTCTTATAAGTAAGTTGCCATACCAAGAATGAAGAGGAGGTATCTCTTCAAATTTAGAGTATTTTGCATTCAGTTTAAATTTTCAATCACAGCTGAAATTAAAAATTTCTAATAATGAACAGATTATGGTGATTATTTGGCTAACCTGGGACTCTGTAGACATCACTGTCTTTATAAATAGCAGGTTGTACGTGAATTGTTTTAAAAGAGCCAGGTAAGATTCTGAGAGACTATGCCACAGTGCCTCATTCCTTGCACGAGAGCTATTATGCTTTTAAGTGCTGCCAGTCACTGACAGCCTCTGATATTTGTCAGAGGGATTAAGAGAGACCACGTTCGTTTGAAAGCACAGTGAATCTGTGTAACTCCAGACTAGTGGGAAACGTTCTACAAAGATAGCATATGAAAGAGTGTTTCTTTGTATTTTTACAGATCAAAAAGGAAAGTTCTTGGGAGAAAGGACTCCGGAGATCTGTCTGTAAGGAACAGACTGAGAGCTTCCTCTGGAACTAGCAGCCAGCTTCCCACCAGCAGTACACTGCCCACCAGCAGCACATCATCCACCAGCAGCGCAGGTGCTCCCATGAGCAGTCAGAGGTCCCCTGGGCTGATATACAGGAATGCCAAAAAGTCCAACACATCTAACGAGGAGTTTAAACTACTGCTCCTTAAAAAAGGCAGTCGGTCTGATTCTAGCTACAGGATGTCCGCCACAGAAATCTTGAAAAGCCCTATTCTGCCCAAGTCTCCTGGAGAGCTGACAGCGGATGTTTCCCAAAGCCAGGACGAGTGTCCCTCAGTGACAAGCCCCGATGTATCATCCCCACTGTCCCCCTGCTCACCGAGGGTCAACGCAGAAGGTTTCTCCTCCAAGAGCTTTCCCATGTCAGCATCTTCACGAGTGGGGCGCTCACGGGCGCCGCCAGCTGCCAGCAGCAGCAGGTACAGCGTGCGCTGCCGGCTGTATAACACGCCGATGCAGGCCATCTCAGAGGGGGAGACCGAGAACTCAGACGGCAGTCCGCATGATGACCGCTCTTCTCAGAGCTCAACGTAGGCTCCAGGGACTGCGACACCGTGTGAGCTGAGCGAGGACGTGAATAGAAGAGGCCAATGCTGTAGCAGTCAAAACAATAATTGCAGGGCAATATCAATGCTTAAATGTGCTTGTGTTCATAGGACGCTGGGGAAACAGAGGACTACAGCTGTAGCTATTTATGACCTTATTTTCTGAAAGTGGAAAGATAGGCTATGTCTGTTCTGTTTTCCTTTAGCTTCATTTGGCTTATCCTACTCATTTCTGTTGTCACTGTATATTTCATGGCTATACACTTTTCGTAGAGTTCAAAGTGACTATTCGTGTTGGTTTTTTTTTTCCCAGAAGCTGCCCATCTAGAAACAAATCCCTCACTGTAGTGCTTCCCTAGGAAGAAAAATAAAAAAGCAAATGCTCTCGAGGATTGGTATTTTTCTACACAAAAATGAGCTGAAACAAAATTTAGAAGAAATTAACAGAACACATGTAAATACCATATTTTTGATAAAAATTTGTAAATAGAACTATCAAAGAGTGGACATGTGGCAAACAATTTCCTGCATAACGGCTTTGTTTATAGAAGACAAAAGGAATCAAATGTAATAACTGTATTCTGTGAATACCATTTTCATATCAAACATAAGTTCACGTGGCCATCAGTAACCACTTTTGGTGCCATAAGCCTCAAAGAAGACATTTAGCAGTCAAAAGGAATTCTCCACTTCAGCTACGAATTACCAGCTGACCGAGATCACATTGAAGTAACCATTTGTCTTTCTAGCATAGCCCCAACAAGCTAACTGAGAAGTGCAGCTGTGAGTTTTAGCGCAACCATTGGTTGGAAAGACAGTGTGCTTCTGACAGAACAAAGTCATTCCTAACACAAAGCCCCAAATGGTCGCATCTGAGGGTGCCCGCGGGTCTTCATGTTAACAGGGATTGATTCAGCAAGAATCAGGAGGAAATAATACTTGGTTTCATATTCCTATTAGGCTATTGGGATACATAACACAGTCATAACCTGGTACCGATAATCTTTAAACATGGTTCGTTTCTGGTTCTTAAGGGAAACAAGTAAACGATAAGCATGCAACAAGCGCTTTCAATTTATCAGTAAATATCTGCAATGAGTTTTCAGTGAAGCTTTCTCTTTGTGCTGATGAGATTCATGCTACCTAAATATTTACCAAAATGACACTGTGAAAATGTAGCTGGGAAATAGGTATGTGTATGCATTATTTATATTCACTGCGAAACTGCAGAGGGGACAGCTCTGGTTTCTTGTGCCGGCCACAGACGTTTGGATTTCGTCTGGGTTCACCAGAAGCATGCAGCAGGATGGGGGATTGGGACGGGCTGGGAGAGGAGACAAATCAAAGCAACTGCTTTGATATATATGAAGGCAGGGAAATAAAAGCTTAATTACTTGAAGTTACTTGAATTTTCTTGTCTTAAAACTGAAAGGATTCATACTTTTAAGCTCAGCCCACACGTTGCTTTATACTTTTAATTTTTAAATGAAATACAACCAGTTGTTGGTCTGATTCTCCTTTGGGCCACCACTGTTTTCACGGCATAGTCCAAAAGGCCCTCTTTGTCCAAGATTCGTGCAGTTGGTGTCGATTGCTGTAGGATATGCTTTGGAGTAGAGGAATAGAAGGGATGTTAGTGCAGAGAAATAGTGCAAGAAGAAAGGTGGTACGCAGTAGGACAGATTGAATGGGACAGCAGAAAGAGCATACTTAGATCCTAAAGAAATCAACTCAAAGCTGGCTTTAAGCATAAGTAAATGATAGGGAAGTGGGATGTGTGAAATGGGTTTTTCCTTTTTTTTGCTTTTAATCATGTAATGAATAAAGCCGAAGAGTTTTAAAAGCGGGCAGATTGTGTTTTGAAGAGGAAGGTTCTTATGATTTTAAGAGTTTGAGCAAGTCAGAGGGGTTTGACAAATCCTCAGAGGTATTTCCAATAAGGTTTTCCAATAAGTGTATTTCCAATACACTACAAAATATGTAATTCAGGGTATCCTACCGTCTTCCTGTGTCGTCTGCTTGTGTGCAGTATGTGAGGTGGAATTACTACGCATGTGGTATGTGTCAACACACATAGAGGGGTGTAAATCAGAGTATATCAGCTAAAAGGCTTCAAAATTAGGAAGTCTGAAACAGTTTTAAAAAGGGCAGGTGGAACAAGGTTTTGAAAATAAATGGCAGACTTATTTGTCGCTTAGTTAAGAAAAGGAGCCAAAACACAAGTGAACGAGTGAACGTTCTATGGAATTGCTTAGTGTATAACAAAACACTTCCTGGAAGACACGAGGAAGCTTAGATATTAGGAGAAAATACTTAGTTTGTCATCTTGAGTCATTTTCCATAGAAGTTTTACCCGGAGCAATTTTATAAACGTTTGTCCAAAAAGGCATTACATATGTTTAAAGAATTGTTCAAAACTGTCAAGAGAGTACAGCTGAATTGACATTGGTGACAGCACTTTTTATTACCAATCAACAATTTCATAGATGCCATTTATCAATGTATAGACACTAAAAGCAACTTGAATTGTGAGGCAGTACTTCACACAGAGAATGGTCAGAGAACAATAACACCAGAGGACAAGCTGTCGAAGGGAACGTCGTTTATCTTGAAACAGAGTGCAGCACATTAGGCAACCAGTGAAGCATCATTCCAACCTAGGTTCTGTTGTTTGCACTGATGTTAAGGAAATTACACAGCTGTAAGTTCTGAAAAGTAACATTTCCCCCTTCTTTTTTTTTTTCTTGTGGCAGCATAGAGGAGATGGAATAGTTGTAGCAAATAAAGCATATATGTGCTTTTGCCAAAGGTCAGTGATGGAGTGCATTTGCTGCAGTGGTGGCAGATATAGAGAAATACTGTAGGTTATGACTTAAAGAATTAAAAAAAAAAAAAATTAAGAAGGTTACAGTGTAACTATTTTGGTACTAGCACCAGTTCATGCTGGCAGAAAAGACAATGGTTTATGGACTTGCATCCATTTTGTATTTTTGTAATATTTGTAAATACGAACTTTTTAAATTGTTGCAAAGATGGTTTCTTTTGTAAAATGTTTTCAAAGTTTACATTAAATCCAAGCCTTTGTATATTTTAGAGCTGTGCAACACTTTAAGTCTTGTATTTATTTTTAGTAAAAACGGTGACAGTTTCATTGTGAACCCCTCTCAAAAAATGTGTTGGAAAAGTTTGATTACCTAGAAAGTGTGTATAGAAACTGCAAATAAACGTGACTGCAATTAAATCACACCTTCCCTTTGCTTGTCATGAAATCTGAACTCTAATATACTTAACAAGAAGTACCGTATTTCCAAAAGTAAGTCTCAGGGCATCAAATATTGCAAACTATTTAATCTTTGTTTTCCCTTAAACTTAAGTCAGTTTGGTTCCTGGGAGATTGAGAAGACTGAGCTAGGTGCACTAAGTGTTCTAAAATTGCATGCCTGCAGGTGAAGGGGAAAGGAAGAAGCTTTTGTTCCATCTGTCATTCT
Organism: Lagopus leucura; assembly: GCF_019238085.1. Lineage (NCBI taxonomy): Eukaryota > Metazoa > Chordata > Aves > Galliformes > Phasianidae > Lagopus > Lagopus leucura. The sequence goes on from NW_024962262.1 coordinate 59,161,121, forward strand.
GTCAGTACCTTTTCAACCCTGTACATGAGTTCTTAAAAAAATGCACGTGGAAAGAAAAGCTGAAAGACAGAGTTCTAGAGCTTTAGTGTAGAAAAAAAAATCAGCCTTGGGGAATGCAGCTGAGTTATCTGAAATCTTGCCATGCAAAGATAGGAAGATTTCCCCATGGGTGTGGTACTAGAGTAGTCTTCAAGTGGGAATCAGTTTACATAACATCTGCTTTAACCAGATGGTCAAGTATTAAACGGTTACGTAGATCATCAGCTGACGTATGATACACCTCTTGCAATCCAGAAATACAGATAAGCAAGAACTGTAGGAAGAGGTTAGCCCACAGAGGCAGGCACAATCTGCTTCTTATCTGTTTGCTGCACACTTGTCTATTTTTTTATGCTCAGTGAGAAGAAAATTAAACACTAGACTTCATAAAATATACCCCTTTTTTTTTTTTTTTTTTTTTTTTTTAATGTATGTGAAGTCTGTGACTTGTCTTTGCAAAATCCAGGCTTCGGCATGTACCGTTGGTTATGTGTACATAGCATACCACAGTCAAACCCATCCAGTGATAACACAAACAAGATACTATAAGCACTATCACTGCATACACAAGTTCTTCTCAGGTTGCACTGTCTGGCTCAGCAAAGCATCCTATCATGCTATCCAGAGAATGTGCATGGGAAGACTAAGGAGTGTGAAAGGGTTGGGTTTTTGTTTGGAAGATAAAAAGGACATGAGTGTTGTTAACATATATGCTGCATCAAAAATGTTGGTACTTTCTTTGTAGGGTGCAATTCAAATACACACATATGTACCCTCACAACAAAGCTACCTCCAGGCTTTACCTGTGGTATTTACAGAGGCTTGGTAATTCAGCCCAGACACTGAGTCAAATGGGGTTCTCCTTGAACTAGCAAACATGAAGGATGTCTTCATTTCCACAACCACCACACAAGTCTTGTTTCAGAAAAGGGACAAATTTAAGAATTCTTTTCAATTAGCGATGTTCGTGCCTGCTCTTGGGAGTACTTCTGGTGCTTTCATCTGCTGCTCTATGTAACACTTACACATCTGGGAAACAAAGTACTTCCCCAATGGTCTGGTCACTGGATTACAGCCATCTATCTTCTCACTTTGCCTCTTCCTGGCACCTGGCTCTCCACTGTACCCAGAGAAGCACTGTATGTGGAGCAGGCAGCACAGGAGGAGCGCTGGGGTAGTGCCAGGCTGTTTTCCTCATCCCTGCAGTGTGTGGGGCTGGATTCCCACTACCCACACAGGCTTCTCACCACTGTGCTATTCTAGTAAAGGGAAGCAATAGCCACAACTGCTGTTTTAGTACCAGTTTCAAATTCAGCCTGTGAGAGTGCATCCTGGCAAGGAGGAACACTCCCATTACCATATCTCCAAGACCATCCCTTTCCAAGAGCCCATTGCACAAAAGCTGGATGACAACCATTCAGACCCACAGATACGCACACAATGCACACCTGCACTGGGGCAGTGGTAGCACCATGGGTGGAGGCACTTAAAAAGATGACAGCAACGTCAGGACAGGGCAGCCACCCATACAGGTGTTTTGGAGCTTTTATGTGGCTTCCAATAATCAGATACTTTCTGGATCATGGGTATGTCAGGCATCCCCAATTAGCAGTTTACACTCACTTAGATTTACAAATTTGATCTTCTAACTGCTCTGCTGTTAGTTCTGCCACCTATTGGAGCTGGAGCCTTCCCTCGACCTGATGATCCCCCTAACTAGGTAGCTCCCGGGGAACAGGGCAGTGAAGAGCTGGCAGCAAGCTTAGCACTGATTTCCATTAAGCTATTTGAATTGCATGAATTACATTTCTCTCCTTTAATTCTTTACTTGGTGACAGACGCATGTATTAGGTGTTCCGATTTCTGGATTAAAGTCAGGCTGACCAATTGTCCACCCAGCTTGTCCCCGTTGTGTTTTTAACTGCCACCTTGACAGCATTCCCCTGAAACTTTTCTAGTGCCCAGCATTATTGGTCAAAAGAATTCTTCAGTGCTTCTCTTGATTTCTGAAATGCAAGTTATCCAGCTCCACTGACTGAAGACATTTGCCTTTAATTACCTCACTATGAATGGATAAAGTTTCACAATGTATCATCTGGAGAGACTCCTGAAAGAGCAAATAGAGGAAATGAATCCACATCCTCCAACATACACTCAAGGTCGGGATAACAAAACAAGTAAACAGCTAAACACAATCTTTCCCACTCAAGTATTTGCACTGCCATTTAAACTTAACCAGAGTTGGAAAATCAGAAGACCGCTGTGAGCGTTAAAGTAAATGTATCCTATAAAAGGTAGAGGAAAGAAAGCTTTCTGATTTTTTCCAAGATGAATGAAAAGGATATGAGAAACAGCAATGTTACTGAAACATTATGAGTAGGTAGCTTTCGTTCATTCTTACTCTAGATACTTTTTTTTTTTTTTTTTTTTTTTTTTTTTTTTAAATGAGAACTTTATCCAGCCAGTACACCACTACTTCTCACTATTGCTATTTCACAGTACAGTTACAAATCATAAACCATTCCTGTCAGGAAACAACTGCTTCTACAGCTCCCTTTATATTCACTGTGGGGTCAGAAGAGAGGCAGGAATTGCTACCTCAGTCCTGAGAGAAGATTAACAAAGCCCATGGAAATACCATATCTCAGCAAGGTACTTAATGAAACACAAAAACTGGCTTGCTTGGCAAAGGCAACTAAACAATTAAGAGAAGCCTTGTTTCATAGTAATGGTTTTGCAATATTTAGTGCGAGACTATTTCTATTTTTCTCAAATAAACACGATGTCTACAAAAAACCAATCACCCAATCAGTTTCCTGTGAAAATTCACACTGAGAGAGAAAATTATGCAAGTAACGTGACTGAACCTGTGGCTTGGCCACTTTGTTAACCAGTCACAGTGAATCTAGGGCAGGTGGCTTAGATCTATTATAAGCCCCCAGTGCCAGAAAAAGAAATCATCAGATAAAAGCACTTTCATAAGCAAATGACATTCAAAATCTGTAGGAGCATAGCATTCAGTTACTGAATGATCAAGTTTATTAATATATTTAAAAGGCTGGCACAGGACTATGATGTTATTACTTGTATTTAGCGTACATCCTTTAATGTCTTCCTTTTATAAGTACCTCCTTTAGGTGTTCTTTGGAAACTTGCTGGGCAGCTGATGGACATCCCTTACATAAATTCCTCAATCGAAAGTAATGAAAATAAATGGTTTTATTACCACATAAGAATGTTGCATCCTCAAGAAAGGATCATCTAGAATCTTTTCTTGGGCTTCAAGCTTCCGATGTTTTATTGCTTCTGGCAGATAATTTAAAAGGCAGATCCAAAGCAAAGTGAATGAAATATAGACCATACCCTATAAGCACTGATGCCAAACCACAATATCCTAATTCTATGATCTGTTTCTGTATATTTCACTTTGCCAAGGCAGCTGAACCATCAAACAAATCCTGATCACGCAAATTTAGGCTGTAATTCCTGTTACTTTTGTAAACTCAAAGCACAAAACAAGTTCTGGGATCTATAAAGACAAGTGTGTAATCAGACCTAGTTCTTGCTCATCATCTGAAATATCCAACAATAAAAAATACCAAGTTTCAAACCTGAAAAGAGGATCTTTCACAAACAAATAAAAAAAGATAAATTTAAGAGTTACTGGATTCAATAAAATCAAAATCTAAGTAACAGAAAATATGGCCAACAAATTAATTCCAGTAAAGATCTTATGGAAACAGATCCAGGAAAAATAAATGCTTTGTAGATCAAGTTTTCTCACTCAAATGTATGATCAGCTGTGTCCTTTCCCTGTAGCAACACCCTGACTACCTCCACTTCCTTGAGTTTTCTTTTCAAATCTATCCTTCCTTCCACCTGACCAGTAGGCCACTGAAACGATATTCGTAGAAATACAGAGGAATGTCTATCACTTTATAACATCAAGACAAAACTTTCTGAAACAGCACGGTGTAACTCAAAACTGAAATTTCATGGCCTCTAGCGTACTGGATAATTCCTTTTAATATAGCTTCACTTCCTAAAGATTGGACTCCCCTTGCCCCTTTCTCAAATATCTCTCTTGAAAGCTCTTCCAAATACCACTGCCCCACAGGAGTACAGAAATCAGATATCTGTACAAACTTTTTCAATCTTTATCTTCAATCTCAACATTTCTTTATCCTTTTCATGACTACTTCATCTCCACAGCAGTATCCCCTATTCTTGACTCTGGTTCCTTTACTTCTTGGTCTGTGTTTCTGTTCCCCATTCAGCTGCTGTGGTCTTCCAAGATCTACTTATTCTAAAATCATTACTTTCAGGGCTGATTCCTGGGCAAATTCTTGCCCTATCACAAAACAAACAAACAAAAAAACAAAAAAAAAAAACAAAAAACAAAAAAAAAACCCAAAAAAACAGTTTCTGTAGGAAAAAAACATAGAGAAAATAAAAAACTATTTTGAAAACAGATGGGTTCCCTGTTAGTTATGCATTCTACCCTCACCTCAAGTTTCTTGGGATAATGAAGCTCTTAGCTTAATCAGTGCACTTCCAGACCTGCAGTTTAAGTGAAAAGAAGCAGCAGCAAACACCAACATGTTCTGATGAAGAGCCAGTTGCATAAGAAACTGGATGTACCACACTGATGTCATTCAAGATGGAGCTTGTAGATGCTTGTCTTCCACACTGCTATCAGTGTCAAAGAGAGAAAAGCTTTCTGACTAATCCTTCAGGTTCTCTCCAAGCGCTTATGAAGAAATAAGACAAAGTCTATAAACATTCCTTCTACACATATGTAATTCTTTCTCACAGATCAGCCGTCTGATACACATAAAGGTCGCTCAAAAGTAATGCCTCCCATTTATTTCCATGGAAACTACAACAGATACAAAGTCCACAATAACACTATTTGATTGAGCAAATTCTCAGCTATGAAATGCTCATTGTCACCACAATCACCTATGCATTTCTGCCAGCAATGAACAAGAGTCTGCATGCCAGCAAAGGTGACCCACTGTCACCACTACTGAAATGCACCACCCACACTTCATTGTGCTCACATCCACTGGTTGGATCTCCATCAACATTCAGCAAGCATTGATGAATGTCAATGGGTGCCATTTTTTCCAAATGGAGGAATTTAGTTACTCACTTGTGCTTCATTGGCACTTTCATGTCCATCCCAGGCTCCCCAGCTGCTGCCACTTACACATATGTGCCCACAAGGCCACAGCCCTATGTAGCTGCTGTCAGAATCTATTCCCCCTTCCACTAATGCTTCAGACAGAACTGGATGGAACTTCCCACCATAGTCTCATCCTTACAGAAACTCCTGGTTTCATCTACTGTCTGGGTAACCTGCCTGATCATCACTAGTGCTCCAGTGATGCTGTAAGCTCCACTTACGCTACCATCCACAAAAACTCTGCCCTTCACTGCACAGAAAAATTTATCATGAAGGTTTACTTGTTCCTCCCCAATTTAGTTACATCCATCCCTTTTCTTACTGTTGATTCCTCCTCTAAGGATAAATCACCTTGCATCATTCTGAAATGCCCTTCCCCCATATCAAACCATATGTTCCATAGCTCCAGGCACCCACCCCTTAGTCTCCCCTGCTGTTGCTTCATAGAAACAAGTTTAATACCCGCAGCTGGGCCTGAAGCTCTGACAGCACAGCCTTCACGGACCTGAGCAGGGTTCTCCTTTGCCAGGTTCCTGTCTGCCTTTCAAAGAATGGCTTGGGTTGGAAGAGACACTAAAATGTCTCAGGCAGGGCTGCCCTCCACCAGCTCAGCCTACTCAGGGCTCCATCCAACCTGGCCTTGAGTGCCTCCAGGGATGGGGCACCTCAGCTTCTCTTGGGCAGCTGTGCCAGCGCCTCACCAACCTCTGGATGAAGAATTTTCCCCTAATCTCCAATCTAAATCTCCTCCCTTTTATTTTATTTTGCCCTATCACTTGTCTTTGTGCCGTTATGCTCCAGACTGGTCCTTAGCACTACATCCCACGAGAGCAGATCCCCATAGCTCCGCCGTAAACACCAACAACTGGTCTACACAGATGCCATCTACACATTTAAACTATTCACAGCTCAACTGACAAATCCAATTCCAAACAATCAAGAGCTATTGACACACAGAGATGAAGGAGACAGGCAGGAACTGGACAAAAAGCACACAATCTCACAGCTCCTCGCACCTTCCAGCCCAGCCTCTGGCCTCCCGGCTCGCAGAGCGGCAGCCCCGCCCTCGTCCCCGCCCTCCCACCTCCCGTTTGCCGGGCCCGGCCCCGTGCCCAGCGCGCAGCCGCACTGCTCCGAAACAGTTGGGCGCTCACGTCGGAGAAGCCGCTTCCGTTTCCAACGCCGTATTCCGTCCGCACCTGCCTGTACCGCCGCTCTCCCCCCACCCGGGCCGATCGGGGCCCCGCGCCCCGCGCCCCGCCGCCTCCTCCGCCATGTCCGCCGCAGGTAAGGCTCCCGGCGGCTGCCGCCCCCGAAGAAGGAAAGGAGCGGGGGAGGCGCCGGAGTGCGCAGTACGCTCCCTCATCGTTCGCAACGGCCGCAACGGTCTCCGCCGAGCCACGCCCACCGCGCGCGTTTCTATTGGTTGACGCCGGCGCGGCGGGACTCGCTCATTGGCTCTCGGTGCTGCCCGTCGGCGGTGCGTTACGGGCGGTGCGGGGTGGAGGCGGTGGGGGCCCGGGATGGGCTCTGTGCTGGGGCGGGAGGAAGGCTGTAGCTCCATGCGCCGGGCTGGGGCCAGCGCAGAGTGTCGGTGGTGTTACCGCTGAGTGGTCGGAAAGTAATGTGGTGACAGCGGCAGTAAGGAGAGGAGTAACCTTCGTGCTGTCTCGCACACATTAGAGCTCATTCAGCTTGTCACTGCTTTCATGGACTTCAGCCTGCCCAAGAGATTCCAGCCCCGTGTCCCTATGTGACTGAATGACCCAGTGAGATGGGCAAAAACTGAGTTCTGGTTTGGTTTGGTTTAAGCTGAAGCCCTATCACTGTGTAGTATGGAGCAGAGAGGTGAGATTTGGCTGTAGGATGGTAAGGAAGCACAGCAATCCTGGTGTAGTCATTAGGGAAATGTAATGAGGTGTTTGTCCAGTCCATCTCCTTATCCTCAGTTTTGTGCTCTCCTGACTGGCTTTTGCTCTTACTCAGTGATCGTAAGTACAAAAACTGCTTAGTGGTAGGAAAGAGGTCCTGTTAATATAATTCCTCACTCATATGTATTGTATGATGGCTATCGCAGACCCACAGAATACCCCAAGTTGGAAGGGACCCACAAGGATCATGGAGTCCAACCCCTGACTCCACACAACACCACCCAAAACCAAACCCGATGTCTGACAGCACTGTCCAGACTCTCCTTGCACTCCGGCACTGGTGGCCGTGCCCACAGCCCTGTGCATCCCGTTCCCCGCCCACCGCGCTGTGGTGCAGCCCCTTTCCCTGACCCCCAGCTGCCCTCCCCTGACGCAGCTCCACGCCGTTCCCTGTCGCTGTCACACAGAGCAGAGCTCAGCGCTGCCCCTCCGCTCCCTGGGAGGAGCTGCAGCCGCCGTCAGGCCTCCCCTCAGCTCCTCTGCTCTGCGCTGAGCAAACTGACAGCCTCAGCTGCTCCTCTTATCAAACATCAGAGGCCTCACACTGAGGCTTGCTGCACCTTGAGTTTTGACCTCACTAGCACCTTGGCAATCTGAATACGAAAGTTAAATACACAGGAAATATGGTTTCATTACTTTTCTCACTGTAGCAATTAGTGTTTGCTTAGTATAGAATCGCATTGCCTTAATCTTGCAAGTTTCAGTCACGCAGATTCTGACAACAGCATCCTAAATTAACTGTTCCTGATCGTCTTCTGCAGATGAGTAACCATTCAGATCAAGGACAATATTATTAAAAGTATATTGACTTAATGGAATCAACATGAGGTGGATGGTACCCAGTTTTTCTGAGTGCAATATTTAAGCTTCTTTATGAAATCTACTTTTCTGTGAAAATTTGGATTTAGTTCTTGTGACTAAATGTAGTAACTAGCGTAAACTTTGTTACTGAGGCTAGGATATACTTTGTTAGTATTCACTGCTTTCAGCCTCCTCAGCCTTAGGTCACTCACCTACACTTCTGTTTGTGAGGGGAATGTGAGCATTCAGTAAGTAATATTTGACTCAGTAGAAGCCCTTCCTTATTTCAATAGTATATGTAGTGTATTTAATTAGTGATGTGCTTGGGGAGGTTGAAAGCAGTAGTAGGGGAGTAGTCTGTCAGTTCTTCTCCAGACTTCAGCTGATGTTCTGGTTGCACTTCTGTGCTCACAGCTTTCAAGATGTAAGTATGCAGAAATGTTAAAAATCTCATGTCTGCAATGAGACTGAGTTAATATGAAAGTAATTGCTGAAAGCTGGGATAAGTTGATGCTGCCACAGGAAGACATGGCTGGCACAGTCGTCCTTTGTGTTAGCTCGCTTCTTTTTGTATTGGCATAAGTATCGGGCCATAGGCATGAGAGGATCTGCATGTGGTCCTTGTTAATGCCAGCTGACTCTTGTGACTTAGGATACATATAAAATAACTCTTCTGGATTTAGACTTTTTTCTTTGAGTAGGGTTGCAGGTTAGGTTCATCTTTTCTGTTGTGTTCTCACTACTTGAGAGGTTCTGGTCCACCCTTCTGTTTGGGTTCTTGTCAAATGCTTTCTTCTGGACATGGAGAAGATTGCAGGGTAGGAATCATTTCCAGTTTCTATTGAAAGATCCCTGGCAGACTGGAGAAGCCAAAACAGAGGCCATCTAACTGTATGCACTAGAACGTTTGGAGATCTTACCAAATACGTGTAAAAGTGTGTTTATTGGTCATTTGCATGCTTTGTTTTTTGGTTTTTTTTTTTTTTTTTTAACCTAGTAGTTTCACTACTAGGTTAAACTAGTCAGTTTAACCTAGTTAAACTAGTAAACTAGTAGTTGACTGGCAGAGCACAGAGGGTCGTTGTTGGTGGTGCAGAGTCCGGTTGGAGGCCTGTAACTAGCGGTGTTCCTCAGGGGTCTGTGCTGGGTCCGGTCTTGTTCAACATCTTCATCAATGACCTTGATGAGGGGATAATGGCCACCCTCAGCAAGTTTGCCGATGATACGAAGTTTGGAGGATTGGCTGACACGCCTGAAGGCTGTGTTGCCATTCAGCGAGACCTGGATAGGCTGGAGAGCTGGGCAGAAAAAAACCGGATGAGGTTTAACAAAAGCAAGTGTAGAGTCTTGCATCTGGGGAGGAATAATTGCATGCACCAGTACAGGTTGGGGGATGACCTGCTGGAGGGGAGCTCTGTGGAAAGGGACCTGGGTGTCCTGGTGGACGACAGGTTGGCCATGAGCCAGCAGTGTGCCCTTGTGGCCAAAAAGGCCAATGGCTTACTGGGGTGCATTAAAAAGAGCGTGGCCAGCAGGTCAAAGGAGGTGATCCTCCCCCTCTACTCTGCCCTGGTAAGACCTCATCTGGAGTACTGCGTCCAGTTCTGGGCTCCCCAGTACAAAAAAGACAGGGATCTCTTGGAAAGAGTCCAGCGGAGGGCCACGAAGATGGTGAAGGGCCTGGAGCATCTCCCCTATGAGGAAAGGCTGAGTGAACTGGGTCTGTTCAGCCTTGAGAAAAGGAGACTGAGAGGGGACCTGATCCAGGTCTATAAATATCTAAGGTGTGGGGGGCAGAATGGCGAGGCCAGACTGTTTTCAGTGGTGAGTGGAGACAGGACAAGGGGAAACGGCTGGAAACTGCAGCATAGGAAGTTCCGCACAAACATGCGCAAGAACTTCTTTACAGTGAGGTGACGGAGCACTGGAACAGGCTGCCCAGGGAGGTGGTGGAGTCTCCTTCTCTGGAGATGTTCAAGACCTGCCTGGACACCTACCTGTGTGACCTGGTGTAGGGAACCTGCTTTGGCAGGGGGTTGGACTCGATGATCTCTGGAGGTCCCTTCCAACCCCTACAATTCTGTGATTCTGTGATTCTGTGATAATGTTATTTTTTTTTTTCTTCTTGTTTTTTTTTTTTTTTTTTTTTTCTTTAATATGCATAATCAAATTGGAGATTAGGAAAATATTCCTTCTCTAAAATAGTGATCAGGCACTGGAACGGGAACTGGAACACAATGGAACTTCTAACTGGTTGTTAGTCACTATCCCTTGAAGGTGTTCAAGAAACGTTTAGATGTTGTACTAAGGGACATGATTTAGTAGGAAATATTGGTAGTAGGTGGATGATCTTGGAGGTCTTTTTCCAACGTTGGTGATTCTATGATTCTAACTTAACTAGTTATTCTAGGTTAGCAGTTCTCAGAAGCTTTCAGGGACTATTTATTTGTTTTCAAGTAAGGAGTTGTACCATATGACTGACATCAATACATTTGCTTATCCTTCAGTTTCTGTTGAGAAATGACTGGGCTACATTGGCAAAATAGATTCACTGAGGAAAATTGAGAAGTCTAGGAGAATAGGTGTTCTGTTCACAGCCATTTCACTACCAATGCACTTATCGTGACTCTCAGTTAACTCTCAAAGTATGTAGAATACCAAATAATGGTCAACAATAACAACAAAAAAAAGAGTCACTTGTAAGTAAATACTTGGAGCAAAGGGAAGGGAGCAGGATTTGGAATGACTTGTTTGTGTAAGAGTAAGGAAGGAGGAAGGAGGGCACTGTTAAAACTGTGTAGCTCTGATTCATCCCTGGAGCTCAGTGCATCTTGTACAACAAATGGGGCAGAGATCCTGTGTTAAATATGACATATGTTTATATCACTAAAGAGTGTCATTATGTGTGTGCTGGCTGAATTTAAGTAGTGTTTCCTAGCATAGTTCAGTGCTTCACAATGTGATTCCTTCCATGAATTTGTTTTTTCTGCTGTCTTGTTCTCCTCCAAATGCCAAGTCTAGCTGTGATATAGTTACTCTGAAACAAGGACAGTTTTTCTTGACATGATATGGTTAATCAGTGGGTTTACCATTCTGTGTTTCTGCACAGTATCTCACTGGGAGATGATGTTTTGTTTGACCTGAATGCCAAATGTGCAGTTACAATTAGCATACTGATTTCTTTGGAGTGTATTAGTGCGTCTTTCTCTACTGGATACTTAAATGTAAATGGTGGGGTTTTCAAAAGTGCTTGTTAGTTTTGAAGGAGGATCCTGTAGGAGGAGTTAGGAGCTAATACTTCTAGAAATCCTGCCTAGAAATCTAGAAAACAGTAAGCCATTCTCTTTCTAGTGTGCATTAAAACCTCAATACATATGTTTGTATGTATCATACTTAAATGCTAAAGTGAAACTGTTTTTAAGATTGCTTTTGGTAGAACTGAGATAATGTTAGGCGAGATATGAGTTGTCATCTGATAAGCAGAATAGTGTCTAGTCTCAACCTGTTTGTCTTTCTGCACTTGCTAGTAGATTACAAACCTGTGTATGTTGAGGATTATGTTGAAGCAGTGATTATTGACAGTTCTGAAATACAAGATGGAGAAAACGGTCTGTCTACACAAAGCTGCATGCCAATGAAATGAAATTTTGAAGTAAGCAGTAATGTTAACCATGTGGCTCAACTTACATATGGTAGTTGCACTTCATTTTTCTTTGGTGATCTCATAGTTAGTAGGTAATTTTAATGCTGTATTTTCAGTGCTTCTGTCTTTAATGTGTCGTTGTTGTGTAACCTGTCTTTCAAACATGTTTTATTTGAAAGCTACTTCATAGAAATCGTTTGGCAGTGCATTTAAAAATAAGAGGCCATTAAGTTGTTACTTTAGAGATCCTTATTAATAGCTATCCCACTGAAATACTACTTTGTTTGAAGAAAGGCTTTCTTGTGTATACCAAGGAATGAGTTAGCTAATTATTAGCACTTAGGAAAGGGATTTGGAAAGCAAATGACATAAAAAAACATAATGTAGAAGATGTGGCTTCTAGGTTAACAGCCAAGAGGAGCATTGCTGATAGCAAATGTGCAGTAGTAGTAAGATGACTATTCAGAGTGGTAAAATACTAGCTCTGAGTAGCCTTTGATTTTATTTTTTTAATTAACTGTTGTTATTTTAGCATCTAAGATCAAAGGCTCTTGGAAACCTTGTCCAATTTTCCATTGGCTCAGATAAAAATAAATCATAGCTCTTCAGATTGTGTCTTGAGTCTGGTAGCAGTATTTCTAAATTAGCAAAGAATATAACTGTAGTTAAGTAATGTTATTTATTACTTCTTTTTTTCCCAGCCTGTTGAGTTAATAGGGGTTCTTATTACTATTTCTCTTCAGCAGTGTCCCACACATCTTAGTTTCTCAGTGTTATCAGGTGCATGTCTTCTATTTGACAATAGAGTTGATTATAATTTTCTTTTACATCTATGATGAGGAACACATTTCACCTTGGTTTCAGGAAATCAAGAAGTATTTGATTATCAGCAAAGCAATCGTGATGAGTTGGTATGATTGTCTTTAAAAGGCTATTTATTTATCTATTTATTTATCTATCTATTTCTTTATTTTGTAATCCTTAGGCTTAGAGCTTCTGTTGTTGTTGTTGATCGCTAGCACTGCCTAGATGAAATAGAGCATAATGACATGTGGCCAAAGCACCAAAACATGACCTAAGCTTATCTTAGCTGTTGAACTTAACACTTTGAACTAAAATCTCTCTGATTGTTTTTATTCAATCACCGTCTTAGGTTGGTGTGTTTTAGAGCAGTGCCTTTTCTCCAGGTCTGGTTCTATCTGTTTAAACTTGTTTCTCTTATTTTTTGACTCATATCTTCTTGCCTACAGATATTTAGCTGGCAAAGCAAGCTCATTTGAGATACAGATCTAGGTCATTATTCCTCCCTGCTGCCGCAGAACACTACTGTTATGCTTTCTACTTATTCCTTTATGTCTAAAAGCTCAGTATCGCCTTTACTATCACTTTTTTTTTTGGTCATATTTGTACTTAAATCTAAATTTGGGAAGTCAATCAAGAAGCTGATTAGTTTAACATCACTGCAAATAGTTCAAAAGGTACCTGTCTCAGCTAGCTGATGTTTCTTCAGGTGAAGCTGGCATTCTCCTATGTCTGCAGAAAGTATCTAGTGTTTGAGGGCATACACTGTGCTAGAGCATTTATCCTGGCACCCTATGCTCCCACCTCCAGCATGTCTTCATACCTGCATTGGTGTATGTCCCACAGTACTGTCAGGTCCCAGGGCCTCAGTTCTGGGGATGCTTAGTTTTAGGAGATGAATGCTGGCTTGGTCTGCATGGTAGAGACAGAGAGATGGAGTGGTTTGAGTAAGGAAGTAAACACTGGAGCTGAGTAGGTAGGTCTGTTGCATTAAGGGCATGAGTCTGAAGCATGGACAGTTGGGGAAGCCCTCCTGTTGAGTCATGAGGTTAAAAAACAACCCCCTTGCTTTCTAGCTAGGCCCAGTCTTAGTCCCATACTTGGTCACCAGTTTATGTCTAGAGAATTATGTGTATGGCCACTTAAAGTCAACGTTTGCCTCTCAGAGCCTTCTCAAGGACTCTCACTGAGACGGTTTTGCGAAGTCAAAAATAGTTTAATGAGGCAGTAGATAACAGATTTGGAATTGACACTGAGAAATGAATGCACTAGCTGTATTAATATTAAATATGTTAGGTAATTAATCAACAATTCACTCAGACATCATCCACAAAATAAGGATGGTGCAATGTCTTACCAAAAGAGGTGTCCCCAGTAACTGCCAATGCACCCAGGCCCATAGAGTGCACCCAAACTCCTCAATAGAGTGCTGGCAGAGGGCTATATTTATATTCTTGATGAGGTCGTGAGCTGATAAGCTTTTTAACAGGGCTTGTTATGCTGCTAATTAAAGGCAGAGGGTGTTGAGGTCAAAGTATGTTTAGAGGCGAAGCTGTACTTCCAGCTTTACCGAGACAACATTGTACTCACTGCAAGAAACATCACTCTGAGGCCTCCACACCACTGCAGGCATCACTCAGACCCTAGCTGTGATGTTAAACTTCATATCTCCATGTCTGTCAAGTGCTTTGCCCACATAAGCAAGTTGTTCACCTCCTGCCTGTGTTCAAGCCCAACAAGATAACTATGGTTATTAAATTGCATTCTTGCTTAGCCTGGTTTCACCAGTACTCTGCCAGTTTATGTTTGCTCTGTAGGTTAACACAGCAAGCCTGGTAATTTCCTACAAGGTCTTAATGCTCACATGAAATAATAAGTATAAAGCATTTATTTTTATAATTCACTTGCTGGTTATGATTCCATGTTATCTACCTGCAGTAGTCTAGCTATCATTGATCTCATATATGTAGATTCACAGTATCATTAAGATAAGACTACTGTGATCATCTAGTCCAACTGTCAACCCATCACACCATGCCCACTAACCATGTCCTTCAGTGCCATATCTACACAGTCCTTGGACAACTCCAGGAATGGTGACTCCACCACCTCTCTGGGCCGCCTGTGCCACTGCCTTACCACTCTTTCTGAGAATAATTTTTTCCTGATACCCAACCTGATCCTCCCCTGGCACAATTTGAGACCATTATCTCTTTATCTCTCACCTTCTACCAGTTTTGCTCCATTTGTATTTGTCTGAGCTCTTCATGTAATTTTTTTAAAATGAGACTGAACATATTACTAGGCATATTATCTGTCCTTGCCCTTTCTATTCTAGTGCATAAAAGCCAAGCAGTTCCCTTTGCTTTTTGATGTTTTTAACTTGTTCTCATTCAGTATGAAATGGTTTTCTCCCCCTTCATTTCTGTGATCATAGAATGTTTTAGGTTGGGAGAGACCTTTAAGATCATCTAGTTCCCCTGCTATAGGCAGGGACACCTCCCACTAGACCAGGTTGCTCGGAGCCCCATCCACCCTGGCCTTGAATGCTTCCAGGAAAGGAGTATACACAGCCTCACTGGGCAACCTGTTCCAGTGTCTCACCACTCTCACAGTGAAGAATTTCTTCCTAATATCTAGTTTGAATCTACCCTCTTCCAGTTTAAAGCCAGTTTGCCTCATTCTGTCGCTAGATGCCCTTATGGAAAGTCCCACCTCAGCTTTCCTGTAAGTCCCCTTCAGGTACTGGAAGGCAGCTATAAGGTCTGCCTGAAGCTTTCTCTTCTCCAGGCTGAAGAACCCCAGCTCTCTCTGCCTGTCCCCATAGGGGAGGTGCTCCAGCCCTCTGATCATCTCTGTGGCCTTCCACTAGACTCGAGTGTTGAGGACCCCAAATGTTAGTTCTTCCTTCAGGCCAGGTGTAAAATCAATCAATTTGGTTATTTTGCAAGAGTAGTAAAAATCCTAGTAACTTTTCTCATGCATACCGTTTTAGTTGGGAGGAATGTGCTGTAGGTATTCACAGAAATTCTCCACCGTACTTCTTCAGCTTTCCAAATGCTCATTCACAGCAGATAGAAATGTAGAGACTTAGTTTTGCCTTTTTATGCCCGGTCTTGTTCTTCACAAGGTCCTGTATAGCTTCTTCAGCTTTTCTCATTTTTTCTCCCATTGCTTTGTTAACATTGCACAGGTTGTACAGTGCGTAAGTCAGGTTTGGTATTTGCAGTTGCTTGGCAGGGAACAGGCCAGCAGAGGAGAGGAACACTCATTTTAGGGTGTTGGAAAATAGTATCATTTTCAGTTGCTTGAATGTTGCTGTTGGAGCAGTATTGGTTTTTTGTTTTTTTTTTTTTACTGTGTGCCAGGCCCACATATTGAGATAGAGCTGTTTTATGAACCACGTGTAGCTGGTTTGTGTTTGGGAATCCCTGACCTACACTGGCACACAAGAATACCTGGAGCTGATCTTTTTCTTTGTACAGTGTTACAGTGGCAGAAATAGGGAGAGGAGACCCTGTAAGTGTGGGGAAGGAATAGCTGAGGATTAAACATTTCAAATAAGCAAGCAGTTGAAAGTGATGGTTATTTTTCGTGTTTGTTGTTGTAGTTGTGTTGAAGTGACTGTGCATGTGTTCATAATCAAATGCTTATTTCAAA
>NW_024962262.1:59231977-59255149 GCF_019238085.1 Lagopus leucura
AGCTGAGAGGCGATGCTGCAGGCATGCAGCCCCTCGCACAGGCCCCCAATGTCACCCGTCTCGATGCCTGTGTTGGTCGCTTTGGCTGGAAAGAGCACAGGGAGAAAAGGGAAGTCATGCTTCTGGAAATGAAACTGCATTCCATGGGGGAAAGACAGAGGACAGGGTGGGGACAAGAAGAGAGCTGTGCACGGTGCCTCTCCCTCCTGTAAACAGGGCCCAGCCCGTGGGGCTCTGGTAGTGCTACAGAGGAGGGCAGAGGGCTGGAGCACGCCTGCTCCACTCACCTTGGATTCGCAGAAGGGAGCTCAGACAGGTGACAGCCAGCTGGCGGGATGCGGGCATGGGGTCACACGTCAGAGGCGCCAGCAATCCCACCAAGGTGCCAAAGTGCTCACAGGCATCTCTTCTCTGCAGGGGTGAGAGGCAGGAACAAAGCTGTAGACGGCCCCAGCTCTCCCCAGCTTCTCCCATCTGTGCCTTCCCCACGCCATGACACAGCATGCACAGCTGGGCAGAGCTCGCCTTCCAGCTCAGGGGCGCTGGGGAGGGAGCAGGGGGCACGCGGTGGGGCTCTTTACTCACTTGAAGCTCTTCACAAACAGCCAGCAGCTGGGAGCAGGTCTGCAGGGCCCTCTTGCGCTCCCACACATTGCTCGATACCATGGATTTCTGCAGGACCTGGGGTAGAGCATCTGTCTCACTGAGGATGTCTTTGCTTTCCCTTCCTGCCACCCCTCTCCCTGTCCCTCCTTTCCCAGCACTTTCCCTTAAGGCCTGCCCTGTTGCTCCATGTGGCCTCCTGCCTCACTGAGCACCGGCACTGCCGCCCCGCTCTCTGCAGTCACTCCTGCCTCCCAACACAGGAGCTTTTCCTCGGCTGTGGCCTCCAGGGGCTGGCTCCTGCTTTCCCCCTGCAGGGCCCATTTCTCTGCCCATTTCAGCTCGCAGTGAGCTGGCACGTCAGCAGGAGATTTCTCCCCCTCTGATCCTCCTCTCAGTCCCCAGATCTCTGCCCCCGCTATTGACAGGCACCATGCTTTCTCTCTTGCCCCACGAATACTCACATGGACTATGTTCTGGAAGAAGCCACCGCTGGGCTCTGTCTCCAGCAGGACCACCATGAGCCGGCCCAGAGCTCTCAGTGATGTTTGCTGAAGCTGAAAGCAGAAGAGGGGAGTGACGTGTAGCATCACGGCTGCTGCCAGAGCAGAGGTTGTGTGTGCTGAGGTAGGGTTCCGACCGAGAGGTGGCCGGGAAAGTTACAGCAGGTTACCTGCAGGTACTGTGCTGCTTGCTGTGACTTCCTGATCTTCAGCATCATCTCTGCTGAAGGGTGTGTCACGATGTTCTTGCAGCACAGGACCAACATCTCACGCAGGTCCTTGCTTTCAGAAGAGGGCTTCAGCTTGCTGAGAGGAGGAAAACAGGAAGAGAAATCAGAAAGGGTCTTTACCTCTCCAGACTGGTTCAGACAACATCTGAGTTTCTCCTAATTGACAGCTACAAAGCCAATACCCCCACCCAGCTCATGCTGCTGAGCACTGCCTTCAGTTCCAGCAGCGCCCACCTCCTCCCCGGCAGCAGTGAACCACCTCCTGCTCTGGAGGGAAGGAGACCCCAGCTCTCCCTCTCTTTCCTGCCAGGGCACAGGAGCACCAGGGCCTTTCTCCCTGCCCAGAACCTCAGCTTTGCTGGGCACAACAGCCCAGCCGTCTCTCCTGCTGTAGATGTGGTTCCTCCCCCCCTGGCCCCTCCAGGCCCTCAGGAGCTACCCAAAATGGGGATCACCATCCTGACTTGCAACCTCAGCCCTTACCTCAACTGCTCCAGGGCCAGAACCACCTTGAGAGGCACTGGGGAGACAGGCATGCCCGAGTAATACTTCTTCATAAGGTCCTGCAAGTCCCAGAGAGACAGTGTCAAAGTGGACAAGGGGCACACAAGAGCTGTTCCACCCGGCCCCCAGACAGGCACAACTGCCACACACCAGCCCCATCACTTTCCCATGGAAGCACTGCAGGATGCAGCAGCTGGTGCACCCAGCCCGCTGCCCAGCCGCTGCCTGCCAGCACCCAAGGTCCCCACCAGCTGGAGACGTGTGGCTGCTGGAGACCTGTATGCCCCCAGGGAAGCGAGCCTTGTGGCGCAGCCCAGAACTCCTCTGCAGACAGCCCTGTCTCTAGGCACTCACCATCAGGATTTCCAGAAGCTTTCCCTTCAGGGAGGGATTAAAGCTTGCAGAATCACCCACAGCTTGGTAGGCAGAGCTGCAGTCGGTGATGCTCTGCACCAGCGCAAGGTTGTTCTGCAAGTCCTGAGGAGCAAGAGAGAAGAACATTCTTTGAACTGCGGGAAGGGACAAGGGCTGCAAGGGACACACGTGGGGACAACGCTAAGGGAAGGGCTTGGATCTTTATCTGGGCACAAACAGTTCCCCGAGGGACCTTTGGAAAGGGAAGGCCCATCTCAGCATCCCCCCATGTGGACAGGCTGCAGCTGGGCGCTCCGACACCCTGGCACGCTTTGAGCTCTCACCCGGCAGCTGCAGCTGTAGAGCATCAGGACGTTGCCCACGATGTCTCCCTCCAGGTGGGCAAGCAGCTGTTCCTTGGAGGCACGCAGTGCCACGCTGCCGTGGGCGAGCATGAGAGCGCTGCGTGTGGCATGAGCTCTTGTGCTGTCCAGCTCCATCTGTGTGGGAAGAAATGCCTTGAGACACTCGCTAACGGCCCCCAGTGCCCCGCGATGCACCTGGGCTCCCAAGGCAGGAGCTGCAGGGAAAATAAGGCAGAAGAATGCCAAGATGGAAACCTGTAACGCTTTACCTTCTTGCGCCTGGAAATCCTGGCATTGCGGCCTTTGCACAGCCTGGACGCAAACATGGTGAGCGTGGCCAGGACTGTGTGGAAGTTGTTCTCAGCAGCATGGCTGAGAAGAGAGATGATTCCCTGCACAAAAGAACAAGGGGCCGTTGGCACAGGCCTGAATCTGCAGGTCCGCTCCTGAGCAAAATGGCAGCAGTGCAGAGGTTGAAAGGCCCGGAGCAGGGCCAGGAGAAGGCCTCTGCCCCAGGGCCAGAGCGGGGATGCTCACAGGAGCTGGAGGAGAGGACAGCTCACCTGGGCCTCACGTGGCTCCTCTGCATTTGCCTCCTCCAGGTGCTGTAGCAGCTTCTCCTGCACGTGGAGGACTCCCTGACAGGATCCCAGCACCGTGCCCAGAGCCTTGTACAGGAATGACTGCAGGGGAGGGGAAGGAAGAAGCTGAGATGTGGCAGCAGCTTAACCTGCTGGTGGAGGGCCAGGTGGGAAGGAGCCAAGCTCCCTGGCGGTTGCTGAGAGCAGCTGCGGGGCCGAGCTTTAGCCATCCTGTCGCCTTTGTCGCCTTTGTTTCGGCGACCCTGACTGAAGTCTCCTTGTGAAAGTGTTCCGACAGCCCCGGCCAGTTTCGCACGCTTTTCATGACACCAATATGGTGAGTGGCAAAATGGCATTAATTGCAAGGAGCACATCCTTCTTAAAACTTTCCCCGTGCCTTAGGGCTACTACCATTATCTCTGACCAATGGACATGTGGCATGTCTTGTTTCCTCCTTATTTGGTCTAACCTGTTCTTCTCTCTTATCTTCAAGACATTTGTTGCCATGGTTTCCCAGGGGCCAAGGGGCCCCTGTCGACCCTGGCGACTGCCCCAGACCATTCAGCTAACTACACCATCCCTGGGCAGATTGCAGGGAAAGGCCCTCTGGGGGGCATAGACTGGGGAAGCAGCATCTGCACCCGCGTGGGCAGAGCACCAGCCGCAGCCCCAGCCCCAGCTGGACACCTGCAGCTGCACTGCTGCGTAGAGCCGGGGGGAACTCACCTTTTCTGCAGAGCTGCTGGCAGAGCTGCTCTGCCGCTGGCTCAGCTCACAGCTCAGGGCCTCGATCCATGCCTTCTCCTCTATTGTGTCCAGCGACGCCTTCAGGAACTGTTGGAGAACAGGAGAAGACAATGTTCCCTTGCCCTTTGCCTCTTCCCTCACTCCCAAGTTGCTGCAGCCCTCTGGGGAGAGGTGCCTGGAAGAACAGTCCCTCTCCCAGCTCCCCCAGCGTTCCCTCCATTAAAGCCGCCCGCCCTCTTCTCCTAAGACCCCCCTGGGCTTGGGACAGAGCGGAAGAGGCAGCGCCACAAAGGCGTGCGGCCGCTCCGCAGCAGCGCTTGAGAGGCTGTTCCTGCCCCACAGTGGCTCACGTGGGAGCGGGGCTACTTGGGGCAGGCAAGCACTTCTCTGCACCGCGCCTCCCGGCAATGCTGTACCTTTAGCAGACGGCGCTCAAACTCGGCAGTGTCCGGGAAGCTCTCATTTCTCCCTGCACAGCAATAGGAAGACAAAGACCCTTACTTGGGATCAAGGCACAGAAGAAGAGCTGCTGCAAACCTGGCTTGGCCTGGGCACTTGACACAGCCAAGCTGGGACCTGCACCCCCTCCACAATGACCTGTCCCTCCCCACAAACACTGCCTCCACAGGAACATGGAACTAAGTGCTCCAAGGCTGCTGTCTGAGGGGACATGAAGGGCCCATCCACATCCTGGAATGGGCAGATCTCTGGTGGGATAGGTCCCTGGGCCTCAGTGCTGACTCCCAGGAATGGGAACAGCAGCAGAGCAAGAACTGGGCTGCAGGCAGTGCTTCCCCTCTGCCATGCTACAGAGCTGCATTTTCACTCCCCCCCTTCCCTTCCCTGCCTCTGCCTCTTCTTCCCCTCCAGTGCTTTACCTTCAAGACACTGCAGCAGCAGGGGGATCTCAGTAGCCCACATGGCCCCCACAGCCCTGTGGAACCTGCTGTGGAGGTTTTTCATCAGCAGTAAGGCAGCAGCTCGGAGTTTGCTGCCTGCAACAGGGCTGCCTGCCACCACCTGAGTGAGAGCAACACAAAGCAGGGTCACTTCTGCAGCAAGAGCAACGGCTTCCCCCCAGGATGGAAGCAGCTCGGCTCTGCTCTGGCAGGCAAGGAGCAGCCAACAGCTTTGCCCATGGCCATGCTGCTTCCTCCTGGGTGCTCATGGCACCGGCCTCTGGAACATCTACTCACCAGCAGTCGTGCCAGCAGTATCTGGGGCGTCAGCAGTGGGCCTGCAAAGAGAACAAAAGTGCTGAGTAAGACTCCAAGACACTGCGTGCCCAGCCACACGCACCTCCGCTGTCCCTTCTGGGTGCTACCACAGGTCAGCAGAGCTCACTGGGGGAGTTTTTGCTCCTACCTTGAAACATGGAGCTGACAAAATGGGGATCCAGGTGTTCTATCGGCCGTCCTGTCAGCTCCTCTCTCTCAGCCAGGGCACAGACACAGCGGGAGACTGGGATCAGCATGCCTGTGTACTGCGCTGGCACCACAAACAACAGCAGCCGCGGCCACAGGAGCTGTAGGGAACGAGGCAGTTGAGCAGGTCAGCATTCCTGCCTCTGCTCGGAGAGGAAGAGGACTCTGTGAATTTCCCTGAGTCCTGTGTGCTTCAGAGCACATTGGAGGAGAGACCTGGGGTCCTGGAATGGGACGAGGAACACGTGGTGCAAGGGCAGGGAGCAGCAGCAGGGCAGAGCGTGACTTACTTTGGACATCCCTCTCACAGAGACGTCCAGTGATCCCAGGATGTCCATGCACAGCTCCTGGAGAGCTCCTTCTTCCTGGGCTTCCCGGGCAGAAAGGTCTCCGGCTGCCTGCACAACAGTGGTGTTGAAACACTGGTTATGTTCAGTTCTCAGGAGCCTCCTGAGAGGCTCAGGTGTGGCCCCAGCGGTGCTTCTGTATAGCAGCCTCTGAGCAGCACGGGTCTTCCAAAGGAAGATGCTGCCCACTGTCCTTACCTTTCTATCTGTGGCACGGCTGAACTCCCTGAAGATGTGCCCCACCACATCCCAGGCTGAGCAGATCCGGGTGTTAGAACTCAGCAGATCCTTGATGAAATACAGAACAGCCGTCCTCACCTGCAAGGGGTCAATTATGGGTGTGATTTTCCTGGTCAGAAGGCAAAGGGAAGCCACCTGCTCATTGGGGCAGCCCTTTGGGCATGAGCAGAGACACCAAGAGCACTGGAGAGGCTTTAGCTACTGAGATGAGGGCCAGGCCTTAACACCAGGCTGTGCGCTTCCCATGCACAGCACAGGGACCTGCCTGCTCCACTCTGCCTGCTCTCCCCACAGGAGCCATCATGACTGTCTGGTCAATGCCCCAGCACCTCTCTAGTCACCCCAGCCCTGCCTGTGCTGGCAGCAGCATCACCACCCCGACAGCGCTTTCTTTTCCCAAACCAGCTCACCCGGATGCTGGGGTCGCTGCACAGACGCTGCACAGCCTCGACGACCTGGGGCAGCATCTCCGTCATCACGGGCTCTGCAAGAGATGCACAGAAGCATGAGCGGAGCCACAACGCAGATGGCAGAAGGGAGCCCTGGCAGTCCCAAGGCGTGGTACTGACCAACCCGTGGTACTGACCATCAGAGCGAGCCAGAGCACCCAGCAGACCCAGGGCTGCCACGCATCCAGGCTCCCAGTCATCGCCCAGCTGCGACTGCAGAAACAGGATGGTTTCCTCTGGGCAGATTCGGGCTGCAGGGAGGAAATCCCACGCTATGTTAGCAAGAACCTCACGCCCATTCCTGAGGTTTGTGAGAGAGGTTTTGGCCAGGGCAGCGCCAAGCATGGCCAAAGCTCCTCTCCTTACCCTGCAGCATGATGCAGTGGATCAGCTGTGCACGATCAGCCTCGCTGTGCTGCTTGCTGTCGTCATAGAGCTGTGGGAACAAGGTCCATTTGAGAAAATCACATCAGCACTGAGGACGGAAAGGACACTGTGCTGCCCGCTCTCGTCTCCCTGGGCACTCTCGGGAAGAGGACAGGCAGACAAAACCCAGCCCTCCCCACAGCATCCCCAAGAGTACATGCGTGGCTCTGGAACAGCCTTGAGCATGCAGGAGCTAAGGCTGAGCCGCCTTATTCAGGGGTCAGAGCTTTGCAGTCCTCCTGAGACTTAGCCAAGAGGGAAACTGCTGTGGGCGCAAGGATAGGCTCCCCTTACCTGGTAAAACACGGCACTGGTGACGTCCTGAAACTTGTCCCCTGGGATTACAGACTCAATGCCCCCTAAGGCCTCCAGGAAGATAGTGAGGCTCTGCAAGAGAGCAGGAGAGGAAGAAAGGGATGAAGCCACATCTAGCCACTCGGGAGTGGAGAAATTGTTTCCCAATTGTTTCTCTGCAGGGAGAAGCTCCTGCACAGGCGTTCTTGTTTATCGCCCACCTCCCAGCGGCACCAAGAGAGTCTCTCTGCTCTCAATCGAGCCGTGTTTGGGCATCATTTGCAGGCATTTCCCACCCAGCAGCCCACTTCTCCCCCATCAGATGCAACTGGCTGTGGTCCCCCCAGTTGTTAGCATAGAGCTCCTCAGGCACTCAGAGCCCCACAGTGATGGTGAAGCTTCCCATCCCCAGGAGATGAGCCCCAGTGATTCTTGGTTCCCTCCTGGCTCCTGTCTGGGTTGTTCCTTCTCTGACTGAAGAGCTCAGGAAGCCTCAGACCTCCCTTGAACACCCATTCCTTCTTTCTCCAAGGGCTCCCCACCTCCTCCCTGGCCCCTTGTGGCATTTGCACGGGCCCCACGTCTACCCTGAGCCCTGCACAACAACTCACCTTGGCCACCCTGCAGGTGTCTTGGATCTCCTGACACGGGTGAACGAGCCAGAGGAGCTGCTCCCAGACCTGCTCTTGGAGCCGCTCCTCTTGCAGGAGAACCTCCAACATGGCAGCCACAGCCCCAAGGACGGCCTGTTTGTCCTGGAGAGGATGGCAGAGGCCCGGCATCAAAGACTGAAGGCCTGCCCTTCCTACGCAGAGGGCTTTCCCTTCCCGTTCCCCGTCCCCACACCCCCACGCCCAGCAGGAGATGGGCTCACTCTGGAGGGCAGGCAGCTTTTCCCCATACCCTCATCCCCAGCTCTTTTTGCCACAGTGCTGTGACATGCAGCTGCTCCCTGGCACAGAGCCACTTCAGGGCCCTTTGCAGAGCCAGCCCACTCCCTCTCATCACCCCTCAGCTCTCAGCCCACTGGGCACAGACAGAGCTGCCGACATGGGTGGCCCTGCTGCCATCCTGGGCTGGGAATGCAGCAGTGCTCACCTTTTCCTCCTGGCAGTCTTGCCAGTTCCACACCACAGAGAAGAGCAGCTCGTGAAGGTTTTCATAGATCTGCTCTTTCTCCATGGCAGTCCAGGGGCATTGCATTCCTGAGGACAAGTAAGTCTTGACTCCATCCAGCCACTGTTTCAAAACTGAAAAAACAAAATAATTAAAAAAATAAATTATAATTATTATTTTTTTTATGAGAGTGAGAGAAAACGGAGTCTGTGAGAGTCTGCAGCAGGGCTGCTCTGGGGCCGGCACTCACCAGCACAAGCGATGCGCAGGATCTGGCCACTCTTCACCTGGCCCACCACACTGCGCAGGCCTGCCAGCATCAGCCACACAAAGGGGATGCACTGTGGAGCTGCAGAAAGGAAGGAGAGGGCCACAGTCAAAGCCCCGGCAGCAAGGTAGGTGGACAGCAGCCCTGCAGCCCCCAGCTCAATGCAGATCACACTCAGAGGGCAGAGACCCCTTTCCCGGTTGTTATAGATATCAGGAGGTTGAGGGTACTCTACCATAGGTGCTGAAGAGTTTGCTCAGGGTGTTGAGCACAAACTCCTTGGACATGTCCCCCGTGGCCTTCAGGTGGCTCTGGAGCTCAGCCATCACCAAGATGAAGTGTGTCCGAGCCAGAGCCACCAGGACATTGCTGGCAGCTGTCTTGACAGTGCTGGTCACGCCCTGGAAGAGAGTCACTGGTGACACACGGCCCAGGAGACTGCCTGAGGCCCTTGGAAGAGCTAAGCCACCACCATCTGCCAGCAGAACACCAGCGTGGGCAGGCGGTTGGTTCCCTTTGCCTTTGGGAGTGAGCCCTCACCTGGGCTGCCGTCAGGTCCCGGGACACCTCTGCCAGCAGCCGGTTCACCACTCCGCACAGCGGGCGGCTGCTGTCTTGGCACAGGGCGCTCTCCAGCTCACAGTACGCCTGCGCTCGGTCACCCTGGGGACAAGGATCAGTGACGCTCGCTTTGCCCGCTGCCACCCATCGCTCTGTGGATGTGCTGCCGGGCCTGGCACCCATGGCACCGTGGCCCTGGGCCAGGAGGGCAAGGGTTGCTGGTTGGATGTGCCCAACTCACCTCCTGATCTTGCAGGCGCTGAAGCAGTAAGGTCGCGGCGCAGGTAGGGACAGGGCTTGACACCCTCCTTCTCTCCCTGCGACGCGTACGCCTGGGCACGCAGCCCACACAAGCAAAGAGACCTGGAAGGAAAGAGCAGAGCAGCTGCTGCAGGTGTTGCTTGGAGCCAGGGCCGAGCATCCGGCCAGCTGTGGGAGGAACGCTCCTCCAGCTCCACAGCGCGAGGCTGCGTGTGGTTGGTGGGGCAGGGGAGGGAGCTTTCCCCTTGCTGGGGTGCTGGGGAAACCACGGTGAGCAGCTGCACTCGGCAGAGCAAGGACAGTGCTGCTGGCACGTCCTAAACAGACATTGGAGGCACACGTGTGCTCGGGCAGCATCGTGGTGTCCAGAGAGGTGGAGGGACTCACCTCGAAGGGCTCTCAGCCTCTCCATGATAGCAGGATGCCTCCAGATAGACACAAAGCTCTCTCTGGTTCCACTTCCTGCGGGTCCCACAAGCGGACTGAGCCACCGCTCCCACCCCTGACACAAGGGTGGATGAGGCAGCCACTGTGACACCACACTGCAGTGTCACCTCACAGAGAATGAATGACGCGCCCCGGGCTGTCAGGCAGGTCCCCAGGGCAACCCTGCAGGCCCTCAAACACAGCACGTTTGTGTGATGCAATCAGCTCTGGGGTTCCGGTTCCATGCTGACGCAGGGAATCACCTCAGCAGGTGATGGAGAGCCCCTGCCAGGGAGCAGCTGCTGGGCACCGTTGCCCGGCGTTGTCTTAGTGACTGGGGACTCCATGCCGGGAGGCACTGAGGCCCCCATCTGCTGCCCGACAACCTCTCCAGAGAGCTCTGCTGTCTACTGGGGGCACGTGTCAGAGATGTTAAGGAGACTCCACCACATCTGATCAAAAATGAATACATTAATACTAGAAAAAAAAACTTCTTTATGGTGAATGTAACAGAAGAGCGGAACGGGCTGCCCAGAGAGGTTGTGGGGTCTCCTTCTCTGGAGACATTCAGAACCTGCCTGGACACATCCGTGTGTGACCTAATCTAGGTGTTCCTGCTAAGGCAGGGGGATTGGACTGGATGATCTTTCAAGTTCCCTTCCAATCCCTGACATTTAGTGAAACACATCCCTCTCACAGAGACGTCCAGTGATCCCAGGATGTCCATGCACAGCTCCTGGAGAGCTCCTTCTTCCTGGATGGTGTCTTGTTCATGATGCTGCCACCTTGTTCAAAGCAGAGGTGGGAGGTTCCTTTTTCCCCCTTGTTTGTTAGTTTCTAAGCCTTTTGCACTATTTTCCAGCCATGAGTCAAGGCTGTTCAGGCAGTCTTCCCTCTTTGGTGTTTTTTGGACAATAAATATGGTTGTTAAAATGGAAGGTTAAATCACGAAAGAGGGATTGCCTGCGCTACTGAAAGCATTTGTGTTATTTGCTCAGATGCACCCCTGGGAGCTGAGATCTTGGAGAAAAATCTCATTTGATCCATAGGTGCTATACACTTGAAAATGTGGCCCCTCAGTGCTATCTTGGTAAATCTCCTTCAACGTGCTTGAATTGGATGCAGAATGTGCAGTCACCTTTCTTGATCAAAGGAGGGGTTTCCCTAAAGCTTACTCTTGAAATCCGCGGTTACGAGTTTGCTTCAGTCACCCATGCACTGTGCAACGGTCAGCAAAAAGTGTTCAGATTTAATGTCAACAGCTCTTGGTATAACACTCCTTCACAGCAAAGCTGAGCAATGAGAAGAAGAGGCAAAATCTGCTCAGTCGTGATGAGTCGTGTCTTGTCCTTTACCAGTTCAGCAGAGCACAAAATACCCATCTCTTCAATGAGGAAAGGGGGTAATGAAGCAGATGCAGGAGCAGGAAACCAAGCTGGAATGGGGACTTAAGACCAGGTGATAGTGCCCTTTGCAAATGAAACAATTCACTAGAAAGTGATTTCCACCTCTCTGTCCCCGAAATGTCCCTTGATTAAAATTGAAGGCACATTTTTCCCCTCCAAAATTAGTACATTGGTAACTGGGCAAGAGTTTATCTCCTGATTCCACAATGTCCTTCTCTCTTTCAAATTTGTATTTTTATTGCACCATTCCAAATACCTGGATCGCTACCGCTGCTGCAACATTAATAAAATGCTCTACAATATGAACAAATTACTGTGTTTTGAGTGCTATTAAAAAAAACAGCAACAAAAAAAAAACAAAAACAAAAACAACCAACACTGGCTGCTGACAGCTTTCCTGAGAGAAATGAGGATAATAGAAAGTGCCTAGAATGATTATGTCCTTCTGAGGTCTGATTGCATGGAAAGGTAGCAGAAGACCTGTTAAGTCCCCTGTAGGCTGACACTTGGGCAGCTGTCAGTGACATCAAGCTCCTTGTCCATCTCATCCTAGTTTGTGACTACAGCATGCTTATTTAGTTGCTCTTGAGCTGTATAAACTCAGTTTTTCCATCACACTGGCAAGCAGTTGGCATGCCTTGCCTTTTTCCTCCATCTTAAGACTAGACAATGAAGCCACAGAGCATACAATAGTGGTTATTTTCCTGTGGGGACACATTGTTTCTGGAGGAACTAGTGTTTTGTTTAAGAGTAGCTTTATTAAAGAAGAGAAGTTTGTG
The DNA here is from genome assembly GCF_019238085.1 of Lagopus leucura. Classification (NCBI taxonomy): domain Eukaryota; kingdom Metazoa; phylum Chordata; class Aves; order Galliformes; family Phasianidae; genus Lagopus; species Lagopus leucura. Next base: position 59,243,862 of record NW_024962262.1, read on the forward strand.
AGGATTAACCCCAATCTACTACCATTTCTTGGGACAGCATGTCTGGGGTCACACAATAGGGGAAGTGGAAGTAGGATTATTTTTCAACTATGATTTGCATGAGAAGATAACTTCTATCCCCTCCTCAAAGTACAAATCAGACAAAAGATCTACCTAGTTCATAACCTGATCTTCTGCAGTGGTCAGAAGCAGAATCTAAGAAAGGAATATGTTAAATTAAAAAAAAAGAAAAAAGCAATATGACCCTTGTCTGCTATACATTTTCAGTCTCCACCAGGCAGCCGTTGAGATTCAGTTTAATAAACTACCAATAGCCTCTTCCCAGTTTTACAATCCCACTTTTTTTTCAGTTGCCTTGATTTGTAACGGTGAGATATGCACACTAGGAAACCAGATTATTTATGTTGGTTTTCAAGTCTGCTGCCTGATTATTTCATGGTGTGCTTCCTGACTCTTGTAGTAAGAGAATAATGCTCCTTGCCCACCTTCCCCATGCCATCTGTGGTTATATCTGTTACCAGTATAGAGGAACGAAAGGATCATTGTCACTTCTTCGTCTGTAAGAGGTCCCCTGCTTCTTATCACCCTCTTCATCCTTTTCTCTGTCTTCTTTAGTTCCTTTCTACCCCTTTGGAAGAGACTGACCAGAACTGCATACAATAACCCTGTGTCCTCCATTTGGTTTCTGCACTGACATTGCTTTATTTTTTCCCCCAAAAATGTCCAACACAATATGCAAAGTATTCCACCATGCCTTAGCAATGTGTATGTCTCAGGCTGAGGCAAGTTAATCTTCTACTACTAGTGGATAAGTATTCTGCTCTCCAGTGCCCATTCACTCACTGGAGTTGTTCACAAAGTGGTTGTAGAGGAAGAAGTCACAAGTCTGTGATGTAAGCGCATACTCCCAGGAGATTTGACTTGTTCTGATAAATCACCAGTAGAGTGATTAGATGGAACTGATTCCACAAGTTACAATTCAGACTGACTTCAAAAGCTTGATTAAAAATATGTGAAAAGGATTTTTTCTCCATCCATAGCCCAGAGAATCTCCAAGATTTGCAGTTTTCAAGAGCAAAAAACCTCTGTCCTTTCTCAGGAAGCTGCTTGAAATTTCCTGACCCATTTTGAATGTAGCCTGGATTGAGATCAGTAAAACACTATGCATTAAGCACCTGCTTAACACGAAGAACTAGTAAGAAGGTTAAAAATGAGTAAGCCTACTCTTATTTAGGTCTTTATTCATTGCAGCAATTAAATACGTGCATTAGTGCTCTGCTGCATCAGGATCTAAGTACTTGCACACAATTAAACACTATGCTGAACTGAGTCCCAAAGCCAACATTGCTGTACAGGATTTTAACCTATATTTCTGTCTACTGTGCACTTTACTTTAATGCAGAGAATATTTATTACTTTAACAGATATTCTACCTTGAAGTGGGATTTACTCTATAACATATGTCACAGAGTGCTATTTTAATGATTCCAACTTGCGGAAATATTTTGTGATAGGAATAATTTATCTCTTGATTAACCACTTCAAGGCAGTTCTGAGCATTAGCGCATTTGCTGCTTTGGTGTCAAAACATTCTAAAGCTACATATACAATAAACTAATTCAGAGTTCCATGTTGTTTTATATATGTACATGTACATGATTTATTTATATGTATAGGGAAAAAATGCTTGCAAGAAGGGTAAAATGAGTTTTAAATCTTGTCTCATTGGAGTTGGAGCTATAAGATTGTATGACCATGAAGATCTACAACAATGCAAAGGCTTCAATTGACTACACAAATGCTGCTGTTCACACTGGTGCCTCCAGCTATCCCTGATTCCTTTTGGTTTTGCATTGTGAGCTTATTTAGCCAGGAATGCTTCTTTCAGCAGAGGCATCTGCAGCATATTGAATACTGGAGCATACTGTGATCCATTCTGCTTTCATCCAATAGAGCTGCTGGGGTGACTAAGATGCAAAGAAGTCCCAGGACTTGCCCAAGCCCACACAGTGAGTCAGTGGCCCAGCTGTTTTCAGAAAGAATAATTTTCCCATCTTTTTGCTCTAAAAATTTTACTGCATAGCATCCTATATGCACATTAGACTAAAGTTCACTGGCTTATTAGGATACAGTTTTGGGTTTTTTTTTTTCATCTTTACTGAGTAGATTTTGACAGAATTAATCAAATACCACTGGGACTCCAGCTGCCTGACCTGTACACGGAATTGTGATCTAACCCATCTAGGGTTGCTTGTTTGCAGTACCATCCCCTCCTCACTATCATTTCTTCCAGTAAGAGGCAGGAACACATATTCTGTCATTGGTTTTGTTTCCTCACTGACTTGGAATAATAGAATTGTTTGAGATGGAAGGGATCACTGAAGGCCATCTAGTCCAACTCCCCTGCAATGAACAGGGACACCCCCAGCTTTGTCAGGGTGCTCAGAGTCCTGTCCAGCCTCACCTTGAGTATCTCCAGGGATGGGGCACCCACTGCCTCTCTGGTCAATCTGTGCCAGTGCTTCACTACCCTAGTTGTAAAAATCTTTCTTCTATCCAATGTAAATCTCTCATCTTTTAGTTTGAAACCATTTTCCTTCATCATATCACCACAGACCGTGCTAAAGAATCTGATCCCTTCTTTCTTATAGCTCTCCTTTTGATACTGAAAGGCTGTTCTCGGGTCTCATCAACTTATCTATCCCAGAGACAGTAAGAAACAGAAGACATTTAAATTAGAATTTTCACTTGAATGATTCCAGTGAAGAAGCATTAGCTTACTCTTAGCTATTTGGTCATTGCTGGTTTTGGTTACTATGAGTGAACCCTGTCAATACCGGTAGTGTTGCTTGCCACACAAGCCGGCAGAAATGGACTCACACAATGTGCTTTGTCTCACATGGTATTTCACATTTCTAGGCTCTCAGTGGCTTCCATGGGAATATATGAATAAATCCAATAAAAAGAAATTATATTCCTTTTTACTCCCACTCTGTTCACCAGATGTGCAAGCTCACCCTGGGTTTCAGTTGCCAGCATGGCTTCCTTTTTTGGTTTATTGACTCCCTTCCCCCCTGCCAGTAATATGGGCTCCCTCAGGGCCAGATCCTGGGCTCACTTACAGGCCTACAGCCTGTGGTCCTCAGCTGGTGTTGCATTCGCCACAATGTGCAGGCATAGAGTGGGGAACACAGCCTTACCCATGGGACTTAGTCAGCAGTACACCAGTAGTGCACTAAGTGGACCAGAGGAAGTCACCCTTCCTGACAGTTGGGAGCACTTGGCATAGCAAGGAAAAATTAGCACCACTGAGATCATATACATTTTCATTAATCATTGTGAGCCTTAAATAAAAGCAGCACTGCTGGCAGCTCTGATTAAGAGCTTTCCATTGATCATAAAAGCTGAAAGCTAAAATGAATTGTTTAATGTTGAAGGATTGAGATAACAGCCAAATAATTTGATTTATTGCGAAACCAAGACATAAAAAAAAGAAAGAAAATATTTCAAAATAAAAAAGCTACAGTCTCTGTGGTAGGCACAGAGATAATTTGAGGCATGCCAAGTCTGCACCACAGTGTGGGGTTGTCACAACCCCCAAAACACAGTGCTGGAGTTGTGACAGAGCACAAGATGGGCACCTTACCCAGCACTAATGTGCAGGGAGAAGACTTGGTATGCCTCAGCTTTGCGCAACAATTCCATTCCTCTCTCTGTATACATATGCTTTCCAACACCTTCACTATAATAAAAATATAGAATTTGTATATATACACAAAGCAAGGAAATGGGTAGAAATAACATATATGTGAGAGAAATTAACCTTATCTGACCATTTTAGCCATGTGAAAGTAGAGCACCTGGGGTGGTTATTTATATTTAATATCCTCTATTGTTACTGGAAGGAGAGAAAGCAGCTCCTTAGCGATTTGAAGGCACTTGAATCACCTTCTGTAGGTATCTGTCTCTTTTCACTGTCTAGGGAGGGAAGCAGGGCTCTTAAGTTACACTGGACATGCATTTTTTCAATTAATGCTGCATACAGATACCCCTGCACAGGGTAATAGAAAGTGTGAACAAGAAACACCATATCTCATCTTTAGACCCTGCTGAGCTCCCAGAACTTGTTCAGACAAAGCAATCTCCCATTCTGGTATATACTGAAGGCACCCACAATGTTTACCAGGCATAAAAAGTGCTTGCAAATTTCCTTACCATACTCACAATAGTGGATAAAAACAGAGCCCCTATTCTGATCCCCATTCTGACTGTGTTCATGCTGCTCAGAAATGTGATTTTCTTTCAGAATGGCAGACTCTTTGGAAGGCTTTTGGCCATTCATCAGCAGCCCTGTAATCTCTGGGAATAAGGGAAAAGGGAGGAGGTGGACGAGTTGTTTGGTAGAAATGAGACATAATCCAGACTGCTTAACTACTGAAATGGCTGCTCTGGCTCTGTTCACAGCTAAGCATCTGTCAGGTTGCTCTGTTGTAGCCAGAGCTTACTCTCTGGCCAACCAAATGCAGGCTGGGAAGTGGAACTTTACCAGGGCTTAGGATAGAGCTTGCCTGTGAACTGTCTGAGCTGCGCAGAAAGAAATGCAAGTAGCCCAAAAACTCCCTTACCTGTCCATCAGAAGACAATATTTGCCTCTGGCTGTGTATCTGGAAGTGTGAGATCTAAATTCATGCACCAAGCATGAGGAAGTTTGTGTTCACCATGAGACACGGTCAGGATAAGCGTCCATAATGCCAGAGTCTTTAGTGCAGGAAGATCACCTGAAGTGTGTATGTGAGTAGCCTATCATTCTAACCTTCACTAGATTAGTTCTTTCAGAAGTTCTTTCAGTTTGCCTTTTTCAAAAGTGTTTCAAAGATATGTGGGCACATGTATCTGTCTGCTTGTGAGAATGTGTCTTAAAAAAAAGTGTATATACTACTGAAGTCTGCCACCCAAGTCATCCTCCCTGTCTACACCTGGTTTATTCTGGACTTCTCTTGCTTTAATTTGCCTTTTAATAGTTGCATTCTTTTTGCTTTTTCCATGTGCATGAGTGTGTCCCTGGATCTCACTGTCCTCTTGCATTGTCACAGAGTTGACCAGATCAATCTATGTCCGTGACAGGGGCGACAGGCCTCTGCCCTCCCCCCCTCCCACCCCAGTCCCACAAAAATGGGAAGGAAGGAAGGGAGGAAAAGAGCAGCGGCAACAATCTATGGAGGAAAACTTATTTTACTATAATATTGGAATACAAGATAACACAATATGTACAATTTAATTGAAATTGAGATTAATAAATCAGACAAGATAAGAGAGAGAGAGAGAGAGTTCTCGGGACCGAGTCAAACCTGAAAAGCTTGGAACGGCTAGGAAAGCACCTCCAGCACCCACTGCAAGGCAGCAAGAGAGCGCCCCCCCCACCCGGAAGGGCCAGATCCCGTGACTGCTGTAATGTACAGGGATAGGTACCTGGAATTGGGGCAGTGACACTTTAATGCCCCGTACACTACATGATGTTTTGATGTGGAATACTGAAACCCAAAAACAAGAAACAAAAACAAAAAAAACATAGAACCATGACAATTGTGATTGCTGAGAGTCAGAGCTGAATCTTTTCCTTCAAATAATTGTTTTCCAAACGCTGTCCCTTTAAACTTCCTGACATTGAACCACTCTCATGCCTTTGTTCTCCTTCCCCAGTAGACATTGACTCTTACAGCATAACTATGGTTATGGCTTTGCTTTTGTTTATGGCTCTTTGATATTTTAAAAGGTCTGAATCGCAGGCGAAGGAGAGTGGAGGAAAATCCTGCTTGGTGTTGGTCCCCTTGGTTTGGTGTCTGTGCCTCCTTGGGGCATCTCACTATGGATGGAGTTGCATTTGCTAGTAAAATAAGTGGATATTAAAACACTGTTTCTTCTACACTGATGTTTTCTCTTTATTTCTGCATTTGTTTTGAAGTTTATTCTGAATTCTAACATGATATGCCCATGTGGGTAGAGACATTACAGGCACTATCTGATTGCTGTGATTCCAATAAACAGTGAATGCCACTAATAGAGTCCCTAGCACGTTTTTGGAAGAGGAATATAGGTGGCATATGGCACAGAAGAATAATTTCATAGTAATAGGCAAAAGCCAGTTATTAGGGAGACACTACTTTGCAGCTAATGGTGTTATGGATAATGAGGGCGATGAGGGAAAATCTGTTCTGAGTGCTGGGAAACATCAGATCACCACACTCAGCAGAAACAATACCACCCTTTAAAACCACCGATCCCATGATAGACTTTGAGGGAAGGTGTCACAGCATTGAAACATGAGCTGCAGCACTGCACTGGGACTGGGTTGTGCTGCAGTTGGCGAGAGAGCTGGCTGGCAGCTTTACGACAAAGTTATGCCAACCTGGAAGGCAAGCACAACAAACCCCGCAAGAGGCACTGACACACAGCCATGGCCAAGAGTTGTGCTGCCATCACCACATGTTCACGAGCAGTAACATTTGGGATTCTGTGAAGAGCAATGATAGCTTGATTAGAAGCAAGAGGCTGAATTACTTTCTGGTTGTTTGGGGGGAGGCTTGTTGGTTTATTAGAAAGCAGTACAGGGAGGATTTTTTTATAGCCATTTAAAGAAGATCAGCAATTATAGGAGTGTTCATGGTTTATTCTTCTCCTCATACAACTTTGTGAGTGTATTGCTCTTTTGCCTTGCAGACAGGTCTTCATATCCCCTGAAGAGGATCCCACTTTGACAGAAAATGGAAAAGAGGAGATAAAAGAAGAAAGAGTGGGGGGGATGGGGAGGGGAGAAGGAAACAGAGAGAGAGGAGGGGAAAGGATAGAAGGGAGAAAGTGAGGAAGGAAGAAAGGTAAGGAAGAAAGGAAGAGAGAAAAATGGGAGCCAACTTCAGCTGAAAAAATCTACCATTTGTGACCTAGACAGAAAGGACTGACACTTGAGGATATGTTGATACTATTTTTTCTCTGTGCACATGATGGCCTATCTTCTCAAAAGTGAGGAATGATTTTGGGTGCCTCTGTCTCTAGCAACTGAAATGATCCAGCTGCACAGAGAGCTCCATGCTCAGTTACAATGATGAGTTACAATCATGCAGGTGTCCCACACATGACCATTGCTTGCCTCTGGACTCCTTGGTGCACAGAGGTGTGATGATGGACCTCCTCAGCAGCTGTGGTTGGTTCATTCCTTCCCATGGCCACTCACTAAGCAGCTACTGGTCTGAACCTCTGTTGCTGGTGACACACAGGTAGCTTCAGAGCCCTGGTGTATTAATTTTTACACTGCTTAATACCTTTCTACATGACATTCATCCACAGAGACTGAAATCAGTTATCTTCTGAACAGGAAAAGTTACAGAAATGAGAGAAGATGAGAAAAAAAATCATCTACCTGCACGGTACCTACTCCCCAGCTAGTGGCAGCATCTGCCCAAATCACCGAGGGCCACATGAAATTATTATCAATAACATTAATAATGACAGCATATCTTTTAGTGAAGAGCAGCATCACTCAAAAATTTCTTCAGAAGGCAAGGTTTCCAGATGCAAGAGTGACAATAGCCATGACACCCAGCACTGCTTGCCCTTTCTGCTCATATCCCATGCCTTTCTGGGCCTGCCAGTGAGCCCTGTTCATGCTGGATAGCTAAAATGTGACAGAGGATTTAGCTCACCTCTTCCAGAAAACGCAGGCCAGCCAGCAAGCGTCAGTAAACACCACTCAGAAAAAAACCTACCCCTTAGATATCCTCCATCTCCTCGTGATGGATGAGCTGCAGCTTGGGCAAAAGGTGAGGAGGCTGAGCCATAGCTGTACCTCATGAATCTCAGCAAAATGAGTGGTAAAACCTGTGAAATACGTTTCGTTTTTCATTCTGTTCTTTTTATTCTTGGTTTTGGGCTCCCTGCCTTGTGCCAGGGTGTGCAGCCCATGCCTAAGTGGCTATGGGCCACAAGGGCTGTGCTTTGACAGGGCCATGGAGAACAGCAGGGCTTAGCAGGGAAAAGAAGGGCCAATGTGGAGCTGAATTGTTCAAATGAATTCTGTACTTTTCCGAGTGTGACGTCAGGCTGCCTTTTCTTCTGAATTGCAGTAAAAATAAATACAGCTAGAATGTGGGCATGGTTTGGAAAGAGATTAAGGAGAAGTTTTAACATTGGTTTCACTGAAGTGGAAATGATTTCTGATAGCCAGCTGGAACCTGGTAGAGGCACTCGGTCTAAGCTGAGAGCTCGTGCAGCTGGAGTTTCATAATACAAAATTGCTAGTCTTTCATTTATTAGTTCAGAGCCAGATCCTAAAATCTTATTTATATGACTAGTCCCTCTGGGCCATATCCTTATTTCTCTTACACCAGACTGACTCAGGAACAAAAGAAGGGATGCCTATGAGGCAAACCTTCCTCATTAAAAGGTCCCTCCAGAATGGAAAAATAAAACACAGTTATAGTCATGTCCCCCAGCCTGCAGCTCGGAGGCATGGTCCAGTACAGAAATAAGCTACACACCAGGCAGCTTTCTTCAGCAGAACTAGCACGGCCCTCTAGAGTCCTCCATTAACTCCTTCTTCAAATAAGGGTTTAGTTGAAGTACCTGGTATTAATCATACAGGTCATAAATTTTGGGGGTCCAGTTTACCTTAAAACCTGCTCCCCCCTGTACACTAACCAACACAGCAGTTGTTACTATGGAAACATTCAGCACAGAGATGGTTGGCTCAATAGCCTGAGCCCTTCATTTGGACCTGAAGCCAGGTGCCTTGAATTCTTGGTAATTTGCTGTCTGACACTCATTCGGTGTGAATCAACTCTGCATTTTCTGGGACAAAATATAGGAAAAATGCCATAGGAAAAAAGGCTGTGTGGATCCAGACCATAACAGGTTTGACCTCGCTGCAGAGTCATCCAGTACTGGCACGAGGGAAGGCACCTTTCTGCCCTCTCACACTTATCACATGCCTTTGGAGCCAGGAAATAAAGCAGCAGTTCTAGAGGGCCACAACACAACCCTCTCATTGTTTTGTGTACTTCAGGCTACTCCAACCTCCCAGTAATACCAGTTACAATGATGGACAGGCCAATTTGTTGCATAATGTAGGGTCAGCTTCTTTGCTGCAGACAGATCCAACCCGGAACAGTACAGGCAAAAGATGCTGCCTGATGCTTATCTTGGAGACAGGATAGTGCAGTATCAACTTAACTACTAGGGCCTGTAGAAAGGATGCACCAGATGGGAGATGGGGCATGGGAGATCCTGCCAAGAGCATAATGGTGGGCAGAGTGTGGAAGTCATATCCACACCAGATATCAGTTTGGTACAGCAATGTCTAAGGTCACAGAGACCTATATTAGTTATCCATATGGCGGCACACAGGTTTGCCAGCTCAGATCCAGATGACGTCTGGGCCACTGAGCCCACTAGGAAGGATTTATTAACATGAGGACAGTGGGAAGGCTAGGCCTCCAACCTTGCTTCTAGAGCTAGGGGGAAGTTCTTCTTGGCCAGCATGAGTGCCCCCTTGCACATCTTTCCTGCCTATCTAAATCCCATGCCCATCTCCCACATAGCCTGGGGCTTCTTGAACCTAGTGGAGTAGTTTCTGATGTATTTTGACTCCCATGCCAGCACTTTCATCAGCAGCTTCTTGAAATGTCAGATGAAGAATGCAAAGGAGGGGGAGAAAAGGCAGGAGGAGGAAGATGAAGGAAATGGCCAAGGTCTTAGGCACACATGAAATGCTAGGATTCAAATGAAGTCAGCCTGCTATCTGACGCACGTTCATGCTGTACAAATACCCCAACAAACCAGAAAGCTGGGAAGAGATTCTGAGGCAAGAGCCTGCAGAATTGAGACAGTGGGGGCATGCCTTGCACATACCCAGAGCCAAGAGACTTCACAAATCAAGAAAGAAATTCTGTAGGAGAAACACTGTAGTGGGTGGAATCCATCAATTACTCTTGTTAGCACCTGCAAGCATGCTTTTTAACAAAGCAGGATTTTCTCACCCTGTGGAAATGCACTGCACATCCTGCCAGGCTAATTAAATAGCAGTCCCTCCCTCACCAATTTGGGTACTGCAGTGGGTGTGTGTGAGCTCAGCCTTTGCACACAAAGGACAACCATCCCCAGGTTGGTTTCCAACAGGGAAATGAAATCTTCCAGCAGCAGGAATCTGCTCTGTGCCTGATGCCAGGGCGAACTTGCTCTGCAGAGCAAGCCCCCACCCACCTCCCACTCAACCAGAGCAGCTGTGCAGGGCTCTGCCCCTGCTGAGCCTGCATCTGCCTGCTGAGGCTTCACGGGAGTGAGCAAGATTTGGCTCACCTTCCCAGCCCTGCCTAACCCACAGCCAAGTTACGGGTAATACTATGTGCTGCAGAGCAGTTCTGTTTGTCAACTGGAGGGCTTTGTGGAAGCCCTATAAAACACAGGCACAGCATAGCCAGTTCAGCGTGGTTTGGTGTGCAGCAGTGATGATGTCTGCACCTGGGCACCTCTGGGACCTGTTACCATTACCAAGGGCAGAATAAAAAGTCCTTTGCTTCTTGACTGCATTTTTGAAAGCTGAGAGGACTGCTCAGGGATTTCTGAAGCTTGAGTTGATTAGCAGTTAATGATGTGCGTCCTGAAGAAAAATTAAGATTAAATATTGTGCTCATTTTGGAGCAGGACATTTTCATATTGAGATTTACAGCTACTTTGTTGGTATTTGGGGAAGTGTTTTGGTCTGCCCAGCTCTTGGTTACACAGCCGCTCACTCATTTTATACAGATATAAATTAAACAATTGAAAACATATTAAAGCACAGAAGTGTGTCTGTTGTAACTGCATGCTAACTTTCAGGGAATGCTATTGGAAAACAGACATCAGTCACTTCTTCAGCAATCAGGTGATGCATGCTCAAGAGCTGCACACTTACCCAGGGCCATGCTGTCCCTGCACTGACTTCCCTGCAGTTTGCACATTGCCCCTTCCAGCCTGACTAAGGTGCTTCAACAAAGCTCACCTTGCTGGTTGCCTCAGCACTCACCATCCTCCCTTGGCATCTCTCAGCTGTGTTTTGCCTTATACTCATTTTGAAGTTCTGTACAGCCCTGCCCTTTCCTTCATATAGTGTTTCTGAACTGTGGTACTCATTGGTGCCCTCCACCCTGGTGGCATGTCCAAACTCAGCTACCTGGGTGTCATCCCCTCATTATTTCTGCCTGCAGTCATAGAATAGAATCATAGAATCATAGAATCATAGAATCATAGAATCATAGAAT
>NW_024962262.1:59255159-59333690 GCF_019238085.1 Lagopus leucura
ATAGAATCATAGAATCATAGAATCATAGAATCATAGAATCATAGAATCATAGAATGGCCTGGGTTGAAAAGAACTACAATGATCATCCAGTTTGCTATGTGCAGGGTCGCCAACCACCAGACCAGGCTGCCCAGAGCCACATCCAGCCTGGCCTTGAATGCCTCCAGGGATGGGGCATCCACAGCCTCCTTGGGCAACCTGTTCCAGTGCCTCACCACCCTCTGAGTGTAAAACTTCCTCCTAATATCTAACCTAAACCTCCCTGTCTCAGTTTAAAATCATTCCCCCTAGTCCTTGGGATGCAGTGCATCTTTCCTGAGGGAAAAGGAAACTCTTAATATTTATGTATTTTTATGCCTTCCTTCCTGAAGATCTCCTCCTCTCCTGTTGTCTCCAGGAAATGCGGTTTGCACAAATATTGATTTAAAAGAAAAGAGAAGGAGGAGGTGGTGTTTCCTAATGTGTTAAGAGAGAAACAAATCATGCCTTCTCTCCCTTTCTAGGGGTTTGTCTGCATAACAAGATGAAAGCATCCTTATAAAGATGTACAAGAGCAGCAGAGATGTGGTGGAACAGGCTACAGGTGTCACTGACACCTGTCTCCAGAGGGCAACTGGGTTGCTGAGCTATTCTGCATCCCATATACCCTCCTTTCACTCCTCTTGTTACTCAGGGTAAGAAGGTTCAGTGAGGCATAGGTATGCCCAGCCATGCTACATTCATGACTTTATTTTGCTGCAGAGACATGGTAGAAGATCAACACCTAACACTTCATGTGTAGCAAAGACGGACGGTACAGTGTGTAAAATGAGGACACTAATGCTCTTCTTCTTCAGTGACTATTAGAATAGTTATACCATTTGTTCAAAGGAGTAACATAAGCAGTGCAGCCAGATAGGCTAAGCTGGACAAAAGCTTCTGGTCCCGTGTGGCTATTAAGTGTTTCCAATTAATTAAACTCTCAGTTGATAAATACATATAGCCACAATGGGATAGGTATCTCTTTAAAAGCAACTCTACTACCCTAGGGAACCCCCGGGTAAATAATTTGTAGAGCAGGTCTGTGATTGGTACTTTGTGATATATAAAACATAGATCACAGGAAAAAAGAGGCTAAATCTAGAACTAGCTGAAGGAAACATACAAGATACCTCAAAAGTTCTGATTCAGCATGTACAAAGTCTCTAGTCTTTAATACATATGAATTGTTAAAATTTGAGCATCCAGTCTCATGACAGAAAAAGCAGAGTTACTGGAATTGCTCTGTAGATGTCCTGAATTATAACTATTACCACTGAGCTCGTATAAATTTTGTTACTAGCATGGCTGTGACGCCTTGTGCCTTTTTCTCTCTCCCTCTCTGACTTTTCAAATACTAAGCTGAATTTCTAGGTTGCAGGAGGCACTATGGTTCACACTAGATTGGTTCTGCTTCCCAGCATGGCTGAGCCCACTATGTGTGGCCAGGAGGATTAGCAGGAGTCAGCTCAAGGCATGTTTTAGAGGAAGCAGGATGCATTGTAAGTGAGCCTGCCAAGGCAGTTTAGAGGAAGAACAGCAGCACTGCTGACAGAGATAATAGCCCTGCTAATAGATATGCCACATCTTCCGAACATGTTCAAAATACAGATGCATGCATCTCTCTTTCTTCAGTTGGTGAAAACTAATAATAATAAAATATTTTATTTTCAATAGCATCCTGTTAAAGGAAATGCGGCTTAGCCTAGAGTTATCTGCTAATTTCAGGGAGAAAGGTTGTTTTAATGCATTGTAAAGCAATCATTTGTATTATGTTTTAGTATTGGTTTTCTGTAAAAGCCTAAAGGTCGTGTTCCTACTTACTCTAGAATTATCTGGTGTATATCCAGAATAAAGGAAAGAAGAATAAAAATTCTTTCCTTGGCAGCTGGAACAAAACGTCTTAAGCAAAATCATGTGTTTGAATCTACATCCAGACACAGCTCTTACTACTACAGGTCTGAAAATTTCTCCCATAGTCAGACGTATGTTGCAAGTCCTGTGTTTTAAACACTGCTTTGAGCTTCATTTGGATTGCTCTGTCCATGTAGGAAGATTTTTGGATACTCTCGAGCATGACCCTTGGATCATTCTGACAATAAACTTTGCATTTTAAGAACAAACTCACAGGGTTAATTCAATTTGGCTTTCTTGGATCCCTGTTATTTCAGGGGAGCTTCCTACCTCTCGACCTGGGGATGGGACACCTCGTCAAACACCAAGCTCATACAGATCTGAACTTAGAAAGCTTTTCAAAAGAAAAAGTGGAATCACTTGAAATGTTATCACTCTCTTCTTTTCTCTTCTTTTTGGATTTAAAACTGGTTTGTGACCTACTGGTTTCCTGTGAATATGTTAATTGGCTGAAAGTTTTACCCAGTATTTTGATGGAATATCAAAACTGTGAGTTCTTCTACCTGATGAATCTTTGCTTTGCACGGATTTAATGGGTCATATGGTAAGACACATTTTTTTCTGATTGGATGGATAAAACATCTTAAATAAGAAAAAAACAAACACCACTAATGAAAGAGGTGCTTCTGGCACAAACACTTGGAGGACTACTCATTCATTCTTAAAATTCATGCCATTTTCCCACACAAGAGTTGTCACATACTTGGCAGCAATCCAGGTCCTCGTAAATAACATAGAACATAATCTAGGAATAAAAGCAACTGAACACAGGTCTTTTAGCTGCAAAACCTCTACAGATCAGATTCTGAAAATATATGTATATGTTTTCAGCTATTTCTGTTAACAGCGCTTGCTGTAAAACAAAACCTACTTACACAGATGGCTGCATGTTAGTCTTTCTGGGATTTTTTTTTTTTACCCCTTAATTCCTGCGTTTTCTTCTCATTTGTGGATTTGAGTCAGACTGTCCATGTTATTTTCATAGAGCCATTTGTGTTCTAATTAAGGAATAAGGAGCAGAGCCCGTCCTGGGGATTAGGAGTGACTTGGAGTGTTGACGCAAAGCTGAGAGCCATTAGCAACACCTGGCCTTTAATTCCCCAGGAGATGCCAGTGCCAAACTCATCATGGCTGTTTCTAACAGTCCATGCTGGTTGTGGGTTTTGTTTTGTTTTGTTTTCCAGTGGGGAAAAAATATATATTTTTTACTTTTGAAAAGTACCAAAGGGCAGGTAAGATTTCTGTGGCTCACCATCCAGGAGATAATAGGAATAAAAAGAATGTAGATGGCTACAACAGCATCTATAGAAATATAATATTTTTTATTTACCAGCCCACTCATGTGTCTACATAGCAAGTAGCAAGGTGTGATGTATTTTCAGATATACCAGCTTCCAGAAAAACAGATTTCATTAGAAGAACCAAATTCCAAAAGAATTATAAAATGAACAAAACTTGCTATATATCTTTTTTTTTTTTTTAATAAATCCCATTAGTGTTTATTGTTAACCATACAGAATAATGACACGATAATGTTATCTAATTAACATATTTGTGCTTTAGTTGATTGAGAGGGAATGGGGTCTATACCTATCCAAGCAGCTCTGCATTCCTGCTGGAATACATTAGCTGTTCCTATCCTATCCAGTATCTTTGTCCAGCACGGGCTTGCATCACTTCTGGGAGAACACCTTCACTAAGTTCTTACACAACATTAATGAACATTCATGCATAGTATAGCTATATGTATGTTTCAATGACCCAGATAAATGTGCTTAATTTCCTTTATGTGTAGCGGGCATGAGTGTTTAATTATAACGAGTTGTGACTTTTGTAGTTTATCTCAGCCCCCCAGGGAGCCCTTGAAAATGAAATTTCCTATTCTCTGGTATGCAAGCAGTACAATTTTACCATAACCCTACACTAGGATATCATAATCCATGCTGTTTCTCTGCTTTTCTTCCTCTTAATGTATACAGAGAAGCATGGACATTGAAGCTGGAGTTTGTGAGACAGTGAGTTCGTACAGAAAGCAGAAGGTTGCAAATTAAAAGAAAGATTTAATGAGAAATGGGCTGCATGACAGCAATCAGGACTTTTTTTATAAGTCACTTAAATTACTGGCCACATATTAATTCAGAGGTTAATTCCTCTGGTTAAACTAATCACTATTAATCAATGAAGCTGTTAATCACATTGCTGAGAGCACAGGACCAAGCAAATTGGACACTCAGATAATTTCTTGGTCTTACCAAAGCTGCAGAAAAGTTTGTGTTTCCCTCAGAAAAATGAGCAAAGGGTTAACTGACTTGCAAAAAAGGTCCGTTTGCAGCAGCATTAAACCCTTCTCTGTTTAAAGTGTTTTTGAGGTCTTTTCACTCACCCCCTGCATTTCTTCCAAACGTGTGCTTTAGCCTAACACTTGCACCCTCTCTCTTTACATAACTGCATGCAAGCAAGGATGGAAAAGGCTTGCAAGGGAGAAATTTCAAGTGGAAGATTGATGGCCAGCGATTGTGAAGCCAAATCACTCACTATACTTGCTTTGCACTACATGATTTCCTGCTGTTGTTTCTAGTTACAGTAGATAATAAAAATTGTTACAAAACCCTCTTAACAAGAAAACAAAACACAGATGGCATGTTGAATGTAAAGCATCTGGGGATGGCAATCAACTGCGGCCTCAAAAGCTATTTTGTTCCATCCCAATTTTCTTGAGAAGCGGGAAAGGGGCGGCCGGAAATGCTGCGCGAGCTGCTGGAGGAGCGAGCTCTGCCAGCGACCAAGAGACTCGGCCTGTGCTGGGAAGTGACTGGATCTTGGAGGGGACAGTGGCTTTCAGGAATGCTAATGCACAGTGTTATTATCCTCTTATCTCTCGGGGCCCGGCTGGGAGAGCAGTCCCTAAGACATTTGTTCCTGGGATTGAGCACCAACTATTTACAAACCTGCCCGGATACTTGTAAAGAAAAGAAAATGCGGTTATTATTTGTGCTGTAAATTCTGAAAATGGAGGAATAGTCAAGGCTTCAAGAGCAGATGAAACCTTACTGAAAACTTTTAAAAACATCCCACTGAGAAATATTTATGCCTTGCATCATATTTTAAGTCTTTCTCCTCCTTTGTTCTTTGGTAATACAGATAGTGAACCAAATCTGGAAATCAATTACGCAGCGTATGTTTGGCATAACTTCACTGACCCCTTTTGTGTTAGCTGGCCTGCCTTTACAGCCCAGTGCCGCAGAGATCACCGAGTTCAGCTTCAATACAAAGGTTCCTGTAATGAATGCATTCATCTGCTCCCGTGGGCCAGGCTCAGAGAATGCTACCTGCTTGGGGAATATTACCCATTTGCTTGTGAGAACATGAAAACAGATAATGACAGATAACAAAGCTGCTATACCCTCGTCCTTGTTGGCAAGTGAAAAGCAATGGAGCGTATCTGGGAGGAGATTTACACCAAGATGCTCTGGCCTTTTTCCCTGGTGTAAGCTGATAGGGCTGCACAGGCTGCTACAATTTATGCTGGCTGCTGAGGCCTCCTTTTTCTAGCAGACATGAATTTCACTGAGCAAGAGAGCAGTTCCTACATTTGCTGTGTGTGGTGTCTCCAGGCCTTCAGTGTTTGGACAGAAACAATTTACAGATAATAGGTATCAGCATCTGCTTTTGGCCATGGATTTAGGTGGCTCTTTCTAGCATTGTTCCTCTCTGGAGGCTGCCTCTATGGACATCAGGTGGTCGTGAGTCTAACCAGCAAAAGCAATATGAAGCAGAGCCGTCTGAAATCTGTGGGATGAACAACAGGCTTGATGTTGCGTATTTCTTTGTTCCTACTGACAGAGGTTACTCCCTGCTCACCAGACACATTCTGAATGCCCTGCCACATCCAGGAGTGGCTTGCCATGCTTCAGGGGACAACTTGATGACTGACAGGCTGTATGCAAATCACAGGGATGGCTTTGCATCTGGCATGGATTTTTCTTGACTAGTTTGCACATGAAGAATTCATGGCATGTGTATGGCAATGCTCTGGGCACAGCAGAAGGATGAGCGAGTTTCACGTTTTGTTGAGGACAACTCAAACTTGCCTAGATTGTACATGTGCAATAGCATTGGCCTAGAGCTAACAAATATGTTGGCAGCACAGTTATTTTGCAGATGAGGTTAATCAGCCATTTTACTCACTGTGTGCCCATTCACATCAGCCATGCGTGGTTGAACAGGTGGTAAGATGTTTCTGATGTCAGACCTGCTGTATGCTGGTGCAAGGCCATTACAGCACAGAAGTCCAAGGAACTGGCCCTCTTGGCACAGCCCTTTTACACTTGATATCAAGAGTGTGTCAAGGCTTCCTCACTGGTGGGTAAGGCCAAGAAAACTACTAGGAGGTTAGCAAGAAAGATGGGGTAGCTCCCAGGCCCCGGGAGGATGTCTGCAGGGAGTTGGCGGGGGTGATCGCTAAGCCGCTCTCGGCTATCTACCAGCGCTCCTGGTTGACTGGAGAGATTCCAGAGGATTGGAGGCTTGCTGATGTGACTCCCATCTACAAGAAGGGCCGTAAGGAGGATCCGGGAAACTACAGGCCTGTCAGCCTGACATCAGTGCCAGGGAAGGTCATGGAACAAATCCTCCTGGGAGAGATCACACAGCTTGTCCACGGGATCAGGCCCAGCCAGCACGGGTTCATGAAAGGCAGGTCGTGTTTGACCAACATCATCTCCTTCTACGACTGGGTGACCAAACTGGTAGATGAGGGAAAGGCAGTTGATGTAGTCTACCTAGACTTCAGCAAAGCCTTTGACATGGTCTCACACAGTATCCTTCTGCGGAAACTGGCTGCCCATGGCTTGGACAGTTTTACCCTCTGTTGGATAAGGAACTGGCTGGAGGGCCGTGCTCAACGGGTGGTGGTCAATGGAGTGAAGTCCAGCTGGAGACCTGTTACAAGTGGTGTCCCCCAGGGGTCGGTACTGGGGCCCATCCTGTTTAATATCTTCATTGATGACTTAGATGAAGGGATTGAGTGTACCCTGAGTAAGTTCGCAGATGACACCAAGTTGGGAGGTTGTGTCGATCTGCCTGAGGGCAGGGAGGCCCTGCAGAGGGATCTAGGTAAGCTGGATCGCTGGGCTGAGATGAATGGGATGAGGTTTAACAAGGCCAAGTGTCGGGTTCTGCACTTTGGCCACAACAACCCCAGGCAGCGTTACAGGCTTGGGGATGAGTGGTTGGATGATTGTGAAGAGGAAAGGGACCTGGGGGTGTTGGTAGATGCTCGGCTGAACATGAGCCGACAGTGTGCCCAGGTGGCCAAGAGGGCCAACGGCATCCTGGCCTGCATTAGAAATAGTGTGGCCAGCAGAAGCAGGGAGGTGATCATCCCCTGTACTCAGCACTCGTGAGGCCGCACCTCGAGTACTGTGTTCAGTTTTGGGCCCCTACTACAAGAAAGACATTGAGGCCCTGGAGCGTGTCCAGAGAAGGGCAACGAAACTGGTGAGGGGTCTGGAGCACAAGTCTTATGAGGAGAGGCTGAAGGAGCTGGGATTGTTCAGTCTAGAGAAGAGGAGGCTCAGGGGAGACCTCATTGCACTCTACAACTTCCTGAAGGGAGGTTGTGGTGCAAAAGGGTCTGGCCTCTTCTCCCAGGCAAATAGTAGGACCCGAGGAAACGGCAAGAAGTTATACCAGAGGAGGTTTAGGTTGGATATTAGGAGAAACTTTTTCTCTCAAGGGGTGGTCAGGCACTGGAATGACCTGCCCACGGACGTGGTGGAGTCGCCATCCCTGGCAGTGTTCAAGAGGTGCCTGGATGAGGAGCTACGAGAGATGGTTTAGTAGCTTGTGGCACTGATAGGAATGGGAGGGTGGTTGGACTGGATGATCTTGCAGGTCGTTTCCAACCTTGTGATTCTGTGATTCAGGTACGTCACCTCACCCATGTGAAGGACCATGATTGGACCTGAGACTCACATGTGCTATTGCCTAATCTCTGCGTTGGAGGTTTGTTTTCTTTCTCTCCTTCAGTCTGTAATTCTGGGCCTTTTCTCACCGTCAATGCCACCTTGTCTCAAAAATGTTTCAGGTACAGCTCCACTGAAGCTGCATATATGATTTGTGCCTCTTTAGAAACATCAGTTGGGTGTAAGAACATTTCACATTCATTCTTCATGAAGCCAGCCAGTGGCTGACAGTCATACTATCTCTTAGAAAGTAGGTATTACCTTTTTCTCCTCCTCACCTGTGTTTTCAGGTTTCTGAGCACCTGCTCTGCTTTAGGGAATTACTCGGTGCCATTAGATGCAATGCCAGTTCTATTCTTCTATGTACCCTTCTCACAGACCCAGATCATAAAACTGTAATACTTACATGAAAAACACAAAGGCTGACACGATGACAAAGCACTACATTTAGTATTACAGACTATGTATATGTGAACAGTAGCAGACCTCGTGCTTTGTGGTATGTATTTTCAGCACTCTGCTCACAACAGCAGAGATGGCACATGGCTGGCCTCTCAGCAGAATAAGAAATTGGATTATTTGGGTGCCTTACCTATTCACTGATGAGTACTGAGTTCAGTTTAATACTAATTTTGGTAACTTTTAAAATCTAGGATATTTTGTTTTCTTCGATCTGACTACAGGGTTAAGTCTTGACTTTGACTTTAAAGGCTTCACCTGCACATGTGTGTGTTGGTGTTTGATGAGGATAGCAGCATCGGCTGAGGAAGAAAACGATAGTGTGTGAACATGCCTTGCCCTCCTGGCAGGGATATGACTTGCCCTGGAGGGTTGCACCGGCCTTAGGCATTTGGAGAGTGAGATACCTGGAAATGTTGCCTTGGAGGCAGAAGGAGAAGCAGACAGATGGGGACTGGCATCACAGATCTGTCTGCTACATTGAGGGGAGCACGTGAGGGACCCCTCCTCCATCCTCAGGCTGTGACTGCAGCTGTAAGGAGTTATCAGCCTGAACACTCTGACTATTTCATTGGGGACTACATTTTACTTAATTGGGTGGAAAATAAAAATGGCATGCATGTGGAGGGTTAATACCAATGCAGAGATGAGGGAACACATACTTTTTAAAAAATAAAAGCCAGCAGTCCCACTGCTACATCCAATACTCAGGGTGGAAAATACTGGCATATATTGCAATGGCAATGCAGCTAGACATAATTTGAAGGTCTGTTTGATTCTCTTATAAAGGACTTAAGCCAATTCTGGCTTGCAGCTAATTCCTTTTCCCTTAATAGCTGCTCAGATAATAGGAAGCAAAAAATAAAAGGCAAAGAACAGCACAGCAGACTGTGCAGTAAAGATGCAGAATCTTTACCCCAGAGATGTCTGGGCTCAGCGTCTGAAGTGCCTCCCTAACGTGGGCATTGTGGTGTTTGGACAGCAAAGTCGTAGGACCTATTTGGCAGCGAGACTGCATACAGCTTCACAGAATCACACAATAGTTGAGGTTGGATGACACCTCTGGGGATTGTCTAGACATACCCGCTTATTCAACTCTTATTTGATGCTAGTTGTGTATTTCTCACCTAGCAAGATTTCACACTCCAGCAATACACGAGCTGAGAGGGAGAACAGAAAGATAACATCTCTGATTTGCAAAACACATTAATTTTTCTTTCTTTCTACCAGGAGGATGAGAAGTGGACACAGACCATTTATAATCTGAAAAACATATTATGTCTCAGAGATTCCTCTAAGGGTGAAAATCCAGCTATTCCTTAACATATTGTAAACTGCACATATTCCTAGCAAAATGTGTGCAGTGAATTGTGTTCTGTGAATGAAAGAGCAAAGCAAACCAGTGTAGCACTGAAGACAGGAGGCAGAATGGGCTCTGTGCTCAAGAGCCTTTTGTGTAGACCCTGCCTCTTTCTTTCAGTTCTCTCCTGGATAATAATGTCCTACATAAGTGGCTCCTTAAGGTGCTGCTGCAATTACCCTCAAGCAATAACCACGTATTGTAGCATTGTACGTGGTCTGTCTGAGAGCCAGCGTTAAGGAAGGCCATCCCGACCATGGGGGCTGTGGCTCTGCATGCAGGCTGAATTAGCATTGCTGGGGGGCTAACAGTGCTTGAATACTCTGATTGCTGTAGTATTAAACTAAAAGAGCCAGCATGTTGGAGCAGCGTTAATAAGGCTCTGGATTTTTTTACATTTCATCCACCTTATCTGTTTGAACACAAAATATACCTTTCATCACATCCTTGTGCACTTGGGCTGTTGTGATCTGTTTTCCACTATGTGCACCTAGATGACTTTTGCAGGTGAAGTTTCTCCCACTCTTCTTTTTTCAATACAGAAATGTCACTGTTTATTTTAGGAACTAACAGTGCATAACTGGGATATTATTTTCTACTGCAAGTTTTGCTTCCCTAACTATGTGCATGCCTTCCACACACATCCTTGGCTGTTGAATCATGGCTCAGCAGCTCAGTGGTTGCCTCAGTCTTTTTGAAATTTGCAGCCTGCTGTGGATGCTCCTGGAGAGTTCGTGGCCCTCAAGGATGTCAACAGAGCCCAAACCTCTCCCTATCTGAATCAATGTGGCCATCAAATGATAGCCTCTCTTGGTGCTCAGCTCTGGCTCCTCTCTACGTAATTCTCTGTACCAAAGGATCTGATGACTGCTATCTCACATTCATGCACTGAAACATGAGGGGTTTGGGAGCATGGGAAGCACGGTTCTACGGCCCTGTAAGGCTGAAACTCAGAGGGGAGAGTGTCTGAGACAGACAGGGTATTTGCTGTAGTGGTGTCCTTGTGTTCCATTAAGTAGTTACTGAAATGCATGGTGCATTTAGCTTTTCTCGTATTGCACTCTATAAATGTATTAATAAAAGGTATTTACCCTTCATTATTCTCATTCTCCAGAGAATTACCAAAGACAGCATATAATTAATCCAGATGCTTATTGGAATCCAGTGAGGTTGTGCGCAACAACCACTGTCCTTACTAAAGGTAATTGCACACATTCACCACAGTTCAACCTCTGTGGCATTTTAAGAGGAGCATATCTAATTCATGAAAGGGAAGAATTGGTTATTATCTGTATTATCCTTAGCACTCTGGCTTAATTAAGAGTGTTAAAGAAAGATAAAAGGTAAGAGAGAAATGCAGGAAGATGAAATGATTTGCCCAAGGTCACAGAATGGAGATTAGCACCTGGGTCTTTATAGTCCCTGCCTAGTGCCCACCCCATTAGATCAGATGGCTTCTCAAATCACCCTTTCCAAAGATCAAATACCTTGAATGTCCATGGAAGCCTCTCAAGGAGAAAAACAAAAATGGCTCAGCGTAGTCTGATGACGCTACAGCGAGTCAGGAATCACTGAAATGCAAGAAGAATATTGATTGGGAAACAATGTTAAAAAGGAAACATTTATGCTTTAAAGAGTCAAGGCAAAGAGAAACTACACCTTGCTTCAGTTTGGCTCTTAT
The DNA here is from genome assembly GCF_019238085.1 of Lagopus leucura. Classification (NCBI taxonomy): domain Eukaryota; kingdom Metazoa; phylum Chordata; class Aves; order Galliformes; family Phasianidae; genus Lagopus; species Lagopus leucura. Next base: position 59,266,558 of record NW_024962262.1, read on the forward strand.
ATTTTTGTAAAACGAATCAATTAGATCTTGCTCTTAATTTAGAGTACTGATGCTTTCAGCTGCAGTTCTGAGCTAGGCACAGGCATACTAGGTGTCACAGCTTCAGAAATAAAAATAATTGGTTTCGGAGGAATCTAAAGTGCTAAGGAAGTAACCACTTGCTGACCTATTTATCTGGAAGCAGTTTAAGGAGCAATTTTACATCTGTGGGCATCTACAAGATAAAAGAAGATACAGTTTATTAGCAAACAACAAGATTACACCAAAAGGAGAAAGCAACTTCTTGAGTGTTTCAGCAAGAAAGGCAGGATGAGCATGACCCCTTTTGCTCTTGTTCAAACAAGACCCTCAGCTATGCCCTCTGACCAGCACAGCCCCAGTCCTTCAGGGCTGGAGCAGTTGGTAACTCTGTTTCTTCTTCCTACCACCCCCCTGGGGTGCTGAGGGGTTGTTGGAAAGATGAGACCCAGCTCTGCGACTGGCTCCTGTGTGACTCCGAAACAACATGAGGGGAACAGGTGAGGGATGGAGCACCAGTTCTGGTGGTAATCTCAATATGGGCTAGTTAAAAAACAAGCCTATATCTCCCAAATTAAAAAAAAAAAAAAAAAAAAAAAAAAAAAAAAAAAAAAACCCACCTCAAAAGGAAACAGCTAAATTAGTGTCTGCATGAAGAGAAAAGCTCTCTCACATGGTTCCAAGAAAATCCAGGTGGTTGTTTTCCAGTATAAAAGTTTTTTCCTAGAAAACTGTTGTGGTTTAAGCCAGCAGGTACGATGGAGAAGAGAACTGGAAAAAAAAGCAGAACTCACGAGTTGAGATAAAACTATTTACTTACTCAGAGAAAAGAAAAAGGACAATAATTATGGAAATATTTATATAAATATATATGAATATATATAACAAATGATGCACAAGCGATTGCTTACCATGCCCTAACTGATGTCCAGCTAGTCCCTGAGCAGCAGAAGAGAGTGAGATGAACTCCCATCCCCATCAAAACTCCATCCGCATGATGTCACATCATATGGAAATCCCTTTGGCCAATTTAAGTCAACTGTCCTAATTCTGTTCCCTCCTAGCTCCTTGGGCTCTTTGCTGAGAGTGGCCTTGACTCTGTACAACACTGCAAAGCAGCACTTACAAACATCAGTGTGTTATCAACATTGTTTTTCTCCTAGAAGCAAAATGTAGCATCATACCAGATGCTATAAAACTCTATCACAGCTGAAACTAAGACAAAAATATCATTTTACTGGAACAAAAGTTCTTGAGGTGCAATCTGGCATTTCTGGGGTAGAATTACAGGCCAAAACCGTAGAGGAGCTTTAGAATATTCAAAAGGTTCTTCAGGGCAATTGTCTGCAAGACTAATGTCACTGCTTGGTGGTATGATATAGCAAGCCACAGGGGTAGCTGTCTAATTCAGATATGTGTAGATACAGTAGGTGTGTTTTGGTTTGAAATTGTTACATAAATCTACATGAGATGGATGTTTAAGCTTGCATTTGTAATCAGTGGTGATCTATGGCCTTGTTCAGCTAAGCATGCAATTACAGAATCATTAAGATTGGAAAAGACCTATTAGATCATCCAGTCCAACTATTCAAAAATACTGCCCACTAACCATGTCCCTCAATGCCACATCTACACTTTCCTTGATCGCCACTAGAGGTGGTGACTCCACCACTTCCCTGAGCAGCCTCTTCCAAGGCTCACCACTCCTGAGTTTTTCTGAATATCCAACATAAATGGCTATAGCCATCTGCAGTATTGTAGGTTGTCTGAGACTTCCACGTGAGACTGGTTGTGTTGTGACATGTGTCCTTCTGGACCATCAGCTGAGGTTTTGCTGTCTCTGTGGCACCTCAGCTGATAATAAAGACACGTTTAGATAAAAGTGCGGAGCCTTCTGCTGACTTCTGGGTGATGACACTTAAGGTCAGACTATCTTTGTGGGAAAGACTAGACTGTCTGGGGCCTACATCAAGCCTTTGGAGTCATTAAAATTCAACAGGCTGTGGAATTCCTTTGGGTCTTTAACTGACAGAAATCACATATGATATCATATGATATGATTCACGTCACCTGATTTTAGTGGGTATCCAGTGTAATGTGACTGTCATGGCATTTTATACCATGTGGGGAGGTAAGTGCCTCCAGGGGTTATATCATAATATTTCTCTCTTTCTTACAATATTTTTTTAATGCCTAAATGGCTATCTATTTCAGGAGAGGAGAAGAAGGCAGGTGATGGAAAAGTTCATTTGAAACAGACATCTCGTATCTAATGGGCTGGGTAAGCTAATTCCCTGCCCTGCTATAGCAGCAAGCCCATAGCTTTTCCATCTAATGCTTCACTGCTGCAATGCAAGCAAAAACTACCCTTGAGACTGCCAAAGCCAAACAGCTCAGCTACAATGAAAAGCCTTCACTTCATGATCCTTATTTTGTGTAACCTGTATGCAATCCTCATCAAACTCACAGCTTTCTTGACTTTAACGGAAGTCAGATTTGGGTCCTAAAGGCAACCCATACAAAACAGAACTTTTGAGCTTGCCTCTGCTTTTGACTACTTGGTGGATGTAATCTTCCTAATGGAGTGGATTTTAAAGTTCACAAGAAAGAAAGATTAATTTGAAATTAAGTGGGTTGAGTGAAACTCTGGGGATTACTCTGGCCTTGAGAACGTGATAAAAGAATTACACTTTTCCTTTGGCATTTTCTTGCTCTGATGACTCATTTTGCTACTTCTGCTCTTCTTAGAAAACAAATTCCTGATGTTCATAGTGACTCCCATCTCACATCCACATGCACACAACTTTTGGCACTGTCATAAATAACTCTAGGATTTCTTAACTCTGCAGAAACTGGCCTAGTAAGCCAGTAGGATCTCCTCAAGAATCAATTTTTAATTTTTTTCTTAAAGAAAAATCCATCTGAGTCAAAAATTTCTAAATTATTAAAGTGGCAGTAGATACACAGTGCACAAACATGGATCTTGACTAGGATTTTGCTCTTCTCCACATATACTTACATGATTCTTTGACAAAGGGCTGTTGTATTCCCATGTCTCCAGATTAAGTTTGTCATGCTTCTGTTTCCAGCACCAATTTCCTTAAGATGTTTGAAAAGGGATTTGAAGTTGGTCTGACAAGACTGCCAAAGGATTGTTTGTGCTTTTCAGAGCCCTGTGGTATCATAAGGTGCCTTTGGCATCTAGAGATTGGCCAGTAAGCCACTAATGGCATTCATCAGCCACAACCCCAGTATCAGACTTCCTGCAAGGCATATGAGGAGTAAAGGATTCTGAAAAGAAACCCTTCAGAGATATTGAATGGACAGCAAGATATGCACCAATCCTAAAGAAAAAATTGAAGCTACATGTTTCTTCCAGCCACAGTGTATTTGTAGCAGACCGGGGAGACAATGGCTGATGTCTCTTCTGGTTCCTCAGCTGTAGCCTTTCTGTTTGCATGGAATTAGACGTACACAAACTGGATCAGACCACCTGGTTCTGAAATGCCAGAATCTCACATCCAAAATAGCCAAGAGTCTCAGAGTGGGAGCATCTATCTTGCGCTTAGGAAAATATTGTTGAGATCCTCAATTTTCCTGATCTGGAACAAGACATTAATGTACCCAGTTCTTTGTCATAATTCTTAAGCGCCTATAAAGCCAGCAGAGAGTTTTCCTCTGGAGCGCACGACCTAGCTTAAGCCATATTCAGATTGGTGCTAAAATGGAGGAAAAGTGGGGAATGAAAGACCTCAAAATGAAAAACTCACCCAGCAAACCTATTTGGCTGCATGATGGGCAGAGTGGGTGCAAAACAGCTATGATAGGCATGAATTTTATAGTTTTTCACATTTTTCTTCCTGTTGCACTCATAAAAGTACTAGGGATGCTAGGGAGATACAGACTAATTGTGCCCTTGAAAATGGGATACATACCTGCTTAGCAAAATTTAAATCTATAGATAGCATTGAAGCAAGACAATGAAAATACCACACCTACTGGAGAGATCTGCAGATTCTGCATGAGATGATAAAAACAAATAAAATTATTGGTAAGTGATCTGCTCAAAAATATTGGGAAGGAAGGGAGGGAGGGAGGAAGAGAGGAAGGAAGAGTGGAAGAGATGAAGGGGGGAAGGGAGGAAGGAAGAAGGGATTGAGTTTGTTTGTTTCTCAGAAGGGAATTCTGAAAGGAGGATAGAGATCTCCAGAGCATCTTAAAATGTGTCTAAACTTGCTACAGGTAGCAAGTTTACAAAACAGCCTTTGTTTTAAGCCAATCAATTAATTTGGCATCTAATCTATGTTCTCCTTCTTTCCTGGGATTAGTTTAAATATTTGTAAATGTTAATAAAGAATCTGAAATAAAAGCTTGAACACACATTTCATTGTAAATCTTTTTGTTTTGCCGAAATGTACTTTGACATTCTGTCAGTTATTAAACAGCTTTTCCCAGGCACTTTATCTACTGCAATATTAAAGGTGAGGTCTTACTGAAATAAGACCCCTGAAATTTACACAGAAGTATCCACTGCCTTTCAGGAAAATTCCTGCCTCAGTATGGAATTTGGAATTTTATTTCAGGAAAATGTGCTGTTCTTCCTGGAACAATAAAACTTGATTCTTTTGTAGCTTTCAGAGTGTGCAGGGATTTTTGCAGAAGGGTTTATAGAAATGTTTTCAGAGAATACAATTTTTAACATAATTTTTAACATTTTGCTTTTGTTTAATTTTTGAAGGGGTGGATTTTTCAGGTTTAAAAGCTCTGCAGCTCAGACTATGAAAAGTAATGAAATCATAACCTGTGATTTGATAACCACAATGCCATAACCTCTAGGAAAAGCAAAAATGCATTTGATATGTGTTCTCACATGACTGTTCCTGCAGCGTTACTGATCCAAGATCAGCATTCTTGCTAAAGAAAAAAAAGTCATCTGCAACCTCTGTGAGATTCAGTGAGATACTGACATTAAATTCACTGGAAAATATAAGATAATAGAATGACTGAAAGCTTTCTACAGGAATTGCAGGGGCCATTTGCAAAACTAGCATCATTTTCAGTAACTGCTGTTACCATTTCCTTGGTGCCTCTGACCCTAGGAACCATGTGTGCGAGTGTCGAACCATCACGACCATGAGCACGCAGGAACATTTGTGGTTCAGATGATCCTTGCGCTGTCCTGATGGTAGGGCCTTTCATCTGAAACCCTCTGAGCTCCTCCTGTCCCTCACTGCATCAGCTCTGAGTGCAGCTGGAGTTCACAGCATCCAGGCCTGGTGACTGCACCTTGTGGGGATGCAGCATGACCCAGCTTCCAGCTGCCACTCCATGTCTGTCAGCTCCATATGAACACTCCGGAAACCCCAAGGAACCCCAAATGTCACAAGGTATCCCAGTTTGGACCTTAGCTTATAGTCTGTAGAGATATTCAGCTGAACTCTTCACCTGTGCCTACTTTGAAATGAGGCACATTAGAATCATAGAATCACTGAGGTTGGAAGAGACCACTGAGATGATCCAGTCCACCAACCCATCACGCCATGCCCACTAACCACATCCCTCAGGGCCACATCCACATGGTTCTTGAACATCTCCAGGGACAGTGACTGCACCACCTCCCTGGGCAGCCTGTGCCTCTGCGTCACCACTTTTTCTGAGAAGAAATTTTTCTTAATATCCAATCTTAAATTGTCTTCGTTGACTGGCTCTCCACTGATGAAGACAGGAATCTAGCCACCCTGTATGGAGAGTTACTGTCAGAAATGTTAACCTAGACTGGAGTCCCAGCTGTGCCCCTAACATTTGTCTGTTCCTGTGCAAGTGCTCACAGATAGATTCTCTTGCTGTTGAGATCACTGTGACAACACCCTCGTGTGCCCGCAGCAGCACCCGTCAGCCCCTGCTGCTCTGCTGGCTCAGGGACATTGAAAAGATCTAAACATTCTTCAGCACTTTTTTTAAATAAAAGCAGAAATTGCTTTGCTGGTTGCCTTCCAGAGAAGCAGAAGCCTGGTTGTGCCCAGCGCACAAGTAACAAAAGGAAGCCTTTGCAAATGAAAATAAAAAACAAAGCAGTTACAAATCCACAGCTTTCTTTCAACTTAATTCTAGCTAAGCTTCCAGGGTGTCTTTCCACACTCCTCCAGCCATTTGTTTTTGCTTCCTAAAAAGATCTGTGCTATTCCTCCTCATTATTCAGCAGCCGCTGTGTTCCAGCACAGAATGGTTGTACTTCAGCTTTTGGCAGGGAAGGGTCCTTTGCTACACTTCATGCTGTTTGTGAAACGCTTTGGGAAGCTTTCCACCGAGAAGCATTGTCAAAAGGCGAGCCTATTATTCTTGCAGTGGGGGATAACAGGTTCGGCCGTCGGCTCGCTGTGTGAGCAGGTGCCAAAATCCTGCTGGGAAATACTGATGGAGGCTGCTGGCTCGCTGCAGCAGCTGGGAGGTGCCGGGGTCTGTGTCCGCAGGGCTGCTGCACAGTGCCTCCTCCGCTCCGCAGCAGTCTTGACCTCACTCTAGACCTGTGAGTAGAAGGTCAGCGAGACTGGGACTGACGTTACAGCAGTTTTAAAAGCCCAGCCCCCAAGAAAGTGGATGAGTTCTGGCCTTCCTCCGCACTTTGTATCCCAGCTTCGATGCAAGCTGAGCAAACCATCTGCTTGCTGACTGCCACAGAGCAGAGCAGAGCTTCTCTTGCCCACACCTCCCCATAATTGTTTACAGCGTGCTGGGCTCATCCTGCTGCTCTGCAAGGACCTGAGGCTAGAGTGTAAAGCAAGGCCACTGGCTGCCCAGTGCCTGGCCATAGGGCTGGTGGCTCACCTTGTGGAGTGCACAGTATGTTATATGCTTAGCAGCACATCCAAAGTGAGAGCTTTGCACCAGGCCTTGGTGCAAGGCCATCTCTACAAAGGCAGGACTGCTACCACACAAGTAGCTGGTGGCCCCAGCTGCTAACTTGGAGGGCTTTTTTGTGCTGCCACCCCCTCCTGGGCTGGATGGAATATGGTCAGCAAGCTATGGAGATGTGAACAACAGACTACAGCAACAGCAAGCAGTTATACCCTGTCCTTTGTACAGGTCAAACCAGCCATTTGCAGGAATGCGGTTGCTTTATAAACCCCCCACGCAGGGATGTCCTATTCATGAGCATGAGGAGAAAACAAGGCCCAGTGTAGTTACTCTACACTTGGGCCCATGACCTGAGATAGCTGAGCCAGGGATACACAAAGAGTGGGGTTGACTGGGATGAAGACTCCTCTCTCTGTCCTGAGTGGGGAGGCTAAGGCTGCTTTTGCCTCTCCTTTTCTCCCGCTTTAAGATTTTCTGATCCTGCATTTCCTGTGAACAGCCCTCCAGCCTCACATGGGGAGACTGTAGGCCTTGCTTGTCTTGCTGACTGCCATGGCCATGCCATGCAGCTCTTTCTTTCACCAGGCCATAGGGTCTCCTGTCTAGGAACAAGCCGTGCTGCAGATATTCTGTACAGAGACAGCAGTGGTGCCAAACTTCCTGGTCCCTGTGGAAGTGACCCTGGGAGTTCAGGTAACTGCTGGGTAGCAGACCTGAGAATGTCAGTGTTGCCCCAGCCTCCTGTGAAGAGCTGCTAGTGCCTCTCCTAAGGAGTGAGGAAGGCAGAAGCCAGGTCACACTTTCTCCTCCTGCCTCATTTAATGGCTAGCAAAGCTGGTGAGTTCCTCCTAGGCTGTGTCACCCCTGCCTGTCCTCAGCAGGACATGTCATGGAGCCCGCAGGACAGGCAGGAGGCAATGTGCGGCCAGCAGTATCAGTGAGGGACATGCTGCCATGAGCAGTCACATCCCAGTCTCTTAGGCAGCACTGCTGATATGCTTTAACAAGGAATGTGGAAAGAAGGAAAAAGAAAGATGCAGAAAGGAGTTTTAAGGGGTGGACTTCAGTGTGATAACGCTGGACTCAAGGCTCTCTTTCCAAGGTAGGCAGAAAGGTCATTAAGTCCATCTCTCAATTCATTATTCAGAGAGAATCTGCATTACCAACGTTAATGTTCCAGCCAGAAGAAAACCTAGCAAAGGTAATAGATGTTCATTGGCCAGAAAGAGAAAATCCCACAAGATGCTTTTTTCTTGTATTAGCTGAGACATGCTGCTTTTTCAAAGGAAAAACTGTACTGCAGAATCACCTAGCAACCCCCACAGAATGACTTGATCATGCCCTCACTGCTTTGGTCTCCTTCACCTGGTGGTTTGCTTTCCTCTGACCCTCCCTCCCATTTGTTCATGCAGATGGAGGAGCAGCATCTCCACATCCTTGGCCATTTCATTTCAAGCAGCTATTTCCTCTATTTTCTTCATGAGGAAGCACTTTTCCTCATCTGTACTTCCATTAAGAAAATGTACAAGCCTAATAGTTACTAAAAAGAAAGTGACTAAAGCTACTGTAATGTTTTTTTATGGACTCATTAAAGGTCATATTAATTTTTCTCTGTATTGGAAAAAATCTAATTTTTTACTCGTGACATAATCAGGAGCGGTACCTGGGCTTTTAGGGTTGAAGCGTTATCCCGTTAACCTTTTGTTCCACTTGGAACAATTGCTCCCATGAACTTGCTGAACCACAAATCAACCCAGGGCTTTTAGAGGGGACCCATCTCCTCCCAGGAGCTGCTTTATTTCCCCTTGCACACCACCCTCTGTGCTCACAGTATGTGTCCACTTTGCAACTGAGCTTGAGCCAAGGAACTGTGTGGGAAACTGGACTGAGGATGCTCCTGTGAGGATGTCCTTCTGCTAAGATGGGTCATGGGCAGGTCCCCTCCCAGAGAACAGCCCCAGGTGCCCATGCATCCCCTACCTGAGGGCAACACGTGCTAAGTAAACTTCTAATTGATTCGGTTATGACAGCCAGCAGCTAAAGTAAAGCCATAAAACTGCAAAAGCATAAAAGCAAGAACACAGTGAGTGATTGATGGCATGCTGTATCTGCTCTGCACTTGTCAGTGATCCTGTGTGAGCAGGCGATGTTCAGTGACAAGGCAGTGGTATGAATGTTAAGTGTGGTTATTTCACAAAGGACCCAAGTTCTCCTGACAGCCAGGAGTGAGTTATTTCCAAAACGTGTGGCGTGTCTGTCTAATCCTGATGCATCTCTTAACAACAATACTTCATAAAACCTCAGTTTGTAAATTCACTACCAGTGGAGGAATGAAGTGTCAGTCTATAATCTGTTGTCATGGAAATAGTTGGGAAGTTCAATGTACAATGGAGGTTACTGGGATGTGAAAAGACAAGAGTGTGCTTCTTGATTCTGCCTCTTCTGATCTGGAAATAAAGGCAGAGGCTACACTGAAGGCTAAGGCAAGTGTGTTTACTTTCTAGACAGGTGCATCCACTATCTGAGTAAACCACACCTAACCAAACAGCACTGTGTTTGCTCTTGGATGACATCTCTCAGCTGCTCATCTTTACAGCCCTGAGCTTGCTGCCCTGGGGATACAATGGAATTTCTACAGAAATCCACATAAGATGGAAAGTGAGACAAGGACCGGAAAAGATAAAATGAAGAATGAATGTTAGAGGAGGTGAGTGCAGAGAAGAACATTCCACTTACGGTATTATGGAGGTTTTTAATTTCCTGAAAACATTTTATTTGGGCCAGGCAGATACATGAGTAGAAGGCAATTGCATTACCAGGCCTATTACTAACCTTGATTTTCCTTGGTCTTATCTGAATGGATTATTTTGTCAACAGTTCAGTAATTAAATTTAATAAAGGAAAAAAAGCATGCTTTGGTTCAGGATTATCTACACACAGCCCTTGACCATATGGTTTGGAAGGTAGGAACTGGGGCAGCATTCCCTTCTTGTGGTAAGTGAAGATCAGGTTCAAGACTGCCTGAGGAACCTGAGCATCCATATGTCTATGGTCCATAGGTCCCAGTATGGTGCATGCCAGAGTCCTGAGGGAATTAACTTAAGTAGTTGCCGAGTCTCTCTTGATTATATCTGAAAAGTCATGGCAGTAATGTGAAGTACTTGGTGAATGGAAAAAAGGCAACATCACACCTGTTTTTAAGAAGAGTAAAAAGGATGACTCTGGGGACTATTGACTTGTCAGCCTCACCTTTGCGCTGGGGAGGATCATGGAACAGATCCTCCTGGAAGCTATGCTAAAGCATAAGGAAGATAGAGAAGTGATTTGGGAGAAACAGCACGGCTTTACCAAGGGCAGGTCCTGCCTGCCTGACCTTGTTGCCTTTTATGAGGCCATAACTGTCATTTGCAAAGAAAGAGTCAGTGATGTCATCAATCTGGACATTAGGAAGGCCTGTGTGACATGGTCACTCATAACATCCTTATCTCTGAATTGGAAAGATATGGATTTGATAGTTGGATTGTTCAATGGATGAGGAACTGGTTATGTTTATGATGTGAAGAGAATATTACTGAGAAACAGATCTGTAATTGGTTTCAGGAATCATCAGGATAATAAAGCCTTTGGGACTTGGACTGCTTCTTTCCTCTTTCCTGCCCTCCCCTTTTGTTTATATGGCACCAATCTGAAGCTCCTGTTCCAAAGCCTGCTGCTATTAACATTTGCTGGAACTGAAAAAACTGAATTACCATAACAGGGGGGAAAAAAAGGTAAATGTGAACCTTCTGATATGGGAAACACTACTTTTTTTTTTTTTTTTTTTTAGATATGTGCTGTTATTTTTTCTTTTGGTATCCTCCAAAAATGCAATCTAATGGTATCTATTTTTGAAAAGCCGCATACTTGGTGTAGCAGTGCACGGTATCTGTTTTCTACTAGTATGAGGAACACACATTTTAGGTAGAAACAATTCACTTGGATTAAGATAACGTGTTTTCTTTCAAGCAATTAGTAATCATAAAAGTTTTCTTAAGAAAGAACATTATTAAAATCCCCATCTGCCACAACTAGTGCTTGGTGACTTGGCATCCTTACCAACCCACTGAGCTACATTTGTGTGACTTACAGATTTTCATCCTCGTGGTTATTCATTGAGGAGTGGTTGTACTGATCCACATGCTCTCAGCTGGTCCGTGTCACAGCAGTGCTGAGGTGGTGCTGTTGCTTTCAAGGTGTTGCAGTTGGGTAGTAATGGGATAGAACAGTGAGACATGTTCAGAGAGGTGGTAGATGCCCCATTCCTGGAGACACTGAAGGTCAGACTGGATGGGGCTCTGAGTACCTTGATGTAGCTGTAGGTGTCCCTGTTTACTGCAGGGGCATTGGACTGGGTGGCCTTTCAAGGTTCCTTCCAGCTCAAACCATTCTGTGATTGTATCCAGAGAGTTGTGGACAGTGGTTCAATGTCCAGATGGAGACTGACAACAAGTGATGTCTCCCAGGAGTCAGTACTGGGACCAGTGTTCTTTAATATCTTCATCAATTACATTGACAGCAGGATTGAGTGTATCCTCATCAAGTTTGCGGATGACACCACACTGTGTGGTGCAGTCAACATACCCATAGGGATGGGATGTCATCCAGAGAGACCTAGACAGGCTCAAGCATTACGCTCAGGTGAACTTCATGAGGTTCAAAAAATCCAAGTGCAGAATCTAGCACCAGCATCATGGCAACTCCCAATATAAATACAAGCTCAGGAATGTAAGATGGAGCACAGCTCTGCTAAAAAGGACCTGGAGGTACTGGTGGATGACAAATTGGACAAGCAATGTGCCATCACAGCCAGAAATCCAACTGTATCATGGGCTGCATCCAAAGAAATGTGGCCAGCAGGTCAAGGGAGGTGATCCTGCTCCTCTGCTCCACGCTGGTGAAAGCTCTCTGAAAGTACTGCAATCAGATGTGGAGCCCTCAGTACTGGAGATATGTGGACCTATTTGAGTGTGACCAGAAAAACAACCCAAGGGATGGAACACTTCTCCTACAAGGACAGGCTGAGAGAGCTGGGGCTGTTCAGCCTGGAGAAGAGAAGGCTCTGGGGAGGCCTTTCAGTATCTGAAGGGGAGGTTGTAAGAAAGAAGGGGACAGACTCTTTAGCAGAGTCTGCTGTGATAGGACAAAGAAAAATGGTTTCGAACTAACAGAGGGGCAATTTAGATTGGACATAAGGAAGAAATTTTTTACAATAAGAGTGGTGAGGCACTGGCACAGGTTGCCCAGGGGGGTAATAGAAGCCCCATCCTTAAAGACACTTGAGGTCAGTCAGGCTGGACAGGGCTTTGAGCACCCTGATCGAGCTGTGGGTGTCCTTGTCCATTGCAGGGGAATTGGACTAGATGGCCTTTTAGAGTTATTTCCAACTAATAAGATTCTATGATAAAAGCAGCTAGAAACCTGAGCTATATCTCCTGGAAGCCTCATCTCTTCCCTGGTGAGCTATGGGCACAAGTGTAAGAGGAAGAAAATAGCTCTCTGGCCTCTCTTTACAAGGTTTCCAGCCATTTTCCATCTGAGTGCCAAGATCACCAGACCCAGCACAACCTTCTGGATATGGCTGCTGGAGACATGCAGTGATACCCACATTCCCTCACCCCCATCCCCTCACTGAGGCTTAGTGCTGACACAACCTTGGGCAGCGTGGCTTTCCCTCCAGATAAGTTTCTGTTGAGCCCTTCAGCTTTATCACTAAAAGCTTTTTCCACTGAAATTCACCCCAACTTCTTTGCAGTCAAATCTTCTGTACAAGATTTAAATAATTCATAGACAGTTTTCATCAACACTTCTTTTTCACACGCTGCTTTTTTTCCTACTTGTTCTCTGTTGCACCATAATCAAATAACAGCCTAACTGATTGCACTCCCTCCCTTGGTGATTTATGTCGAGGAGCAAATAAGGAAAGAGAATCGCTCTTGAAAAGCTGTCCTTGAAGTCCTGTTCTACAATAGGTTTTTTTGTTGTTGTTTTTTTTTTTTTTTTGGCTTTTTTTTTTAGCTGGGATCAGAAAAACATAAATGGAAGTATATCTTCAAAGTGCTCTGGGGGTTGTTTGCCACATGACTCATATTGACTTTAATGGGAGTCACATGCTAGACTCCCATGCAACACTGAAATTTTTAAAGTGCCACTACTCAGCAGAAGGGTCCCAAATAAATCGCTGCTCTTGGTGTGCTGCAGCAGAGCAGGGAGATGCAGGAGATGCAGGAGCAGGCTGGGACAGGTCTGGGCTGAGTTATGTGTGTCCTTTGCCACGACAAACCGCAGTGGCCTTCCCTCTGCTTTGTGGAATTGCATGTGCCTTCAGAGTTGCACTCTGGTATTTCCCATCAGAGCTTCTTATTGTGGAGTCCTAAAATCATTGTCGTTATCTTGGCATCCTAAGATATTCCCAGGCTTGTCTATGGGAAAAAAAGTGAGCAATCACACTGAAAATTCACATTCAATAATAAATAAGTAAGTAAGTAAGTAAGTGTTACTCTCCCAAACGCAAGCAGGTTTTTCTTTTTTTCAAGAAGGAAACAGCAAAATCCCCTGCTCTTCCATATCCTCTACCCCCAAAACAGGTTGTGTGTCAGACTGCTGTCAGGTCAAATGGCTGAACATGATTTAGAAGGATAAAAACCATGTTAAAGCAAACTAAGAGCAGATTGTTCCCAGTGCACACATGGCTAATCCTTGCCTGGGACCAGGCAGCCTGGGCGCTGAAGATAGCAGAAGCTCTCTGCGTTTCTTTGTAGTATGGGCAAGTATATTAAAGTGGGAGGAAAGCACTGCCTGCTTCACGTGGTGATTTGTGTTTACTGGCTGTGATTTTTATGAGTTGGGGAAAGAGGCAGAGACACCAGTGTATGGTAATTGAAACATACGGGGCTGCTGTAAGAGGCTGTTTCACCATCAAAGGATGGTGACAAAGGCCTTTCAGAGGAGTGTTTTTTGGCTTTTGCTAACACTGCTGAATAAAGGATCTTGGCACTAATGTTACATTTCACGGTGCAAGCGCGAAGCTGTGAATCATCTGCAGAAGGGTTACAAATAGCAATACTTCCTCAGCTGCTTGGAGCTGGGACCCTACGGTATTTGGACATGCTCACTCCAAAAAGCCTTCCTGTGCTAGGGGCAGGATGATGGAGCTGCACGGCAGGATGAAGAAACAGAAGGGCTGGTTGCTGCTGTCCGTCAGGTCGGTACCCGGGGTTCTTGTCTCACCCCAATTAGGAAGGGAAGCAGAGGCCCTACTGAATAACAGCTGGCCAATGGCTGTTTCTTCCGTCTGCTGCTGTCAGGCCATGTTTGCAAATGAGTTATGCATGCCTTGAGAAAAAACACATGGGATGTAAATTATGCAGCCAGTGACTTCAGTTAGAGTCTTCGGTGGCTCCAGCAAGACATTTATGCAAGGAGAAGCTGCTGGACCTGCAGTACACTCTGAGCACAAAGGCAACTTTGGTGCTGCAGGGCTTTCCCTGGATATCGCTGTTTTTCCATTTCCAAATATGTCTATTTGGAATGGAGGCCTTTGGGTATTTTTCTGGCAGCCCAGCCAGCATTATGCCTCTGCCGGGCACCCTGAAAGACTGGACAAAGGGCCACCGCCTGCACATAAATCATCTTCACAGTGCCTGAGCGGGGAACCCGGCTTGGCCAGGATGTTCACCACAGTCCCTGCCCTGCCCTGCAGATGGCCTGTGCAGAGGTGGTAACTCAGGCCCAGCTCTGCATGCCTGATGCAGCACCTCTGTGTGGTACATGCAGGGAAGCCCAGCCCACAAATGCCCTCACCCCACACCCATGAAGACCTACAGTGCTCGTGTCCTCACCTGCCCCACTGTTCAGGGTACAGGGAAGCTAACATGAGGCTGGAAATCTCATCCTTTTTCTTGTTTTCTAAGGATCGTAGAATCATAGAATTACTGAAGCTGAAAAATCCTGTGAGGTCATCTTGTTCAACCTCCAACTACCACCACTATTTTCCCATCTAAACACTTCTTGAACACTTCCAAGGATGGTGACTACACCTCTTCCCTGGGCAGCCCATTCCACTGCCTCATCACTCTTTCTGAAAAGAACTTTTTCCTAATATCCAACCTGAGCCTCTCCTGGCACAATCTGAAGCCATTCTCTTTAGTCCAGCACCTCAGGGCCACAGGATTCCTCACTGGATCCCTTCCTTCTAATGCCAAGGGACATCAGCACCTCTTCCCTGAAGATTCAGGGCTGGTAGAAGTATCTTATCACATGGACATCTCATGAATTTGGTGCTTCTGCAATTTGTGTCCTAAAGCAGAAAAAAAAAAGCAAGCTGTCTGAGTTAGAGTGAGAGTTGATTCCCAGCAGGGCAGCCCTCAGCCAGCATTTGTAGCGCTTGCTGGAGAGGGATTCTGGTCTGAAAAAGGGCCCTTAGGGTGTTGATGCTCACACATGACGTATTAAGTCCTTCACTTGGTCATGGCCAAACTGGGAGTAGTGTATGCTAAAAATACTGTGGAGAATGAAGGAGGTGTGAAGCAAGTAAGGCTGTGTTTCTTTCATGAGATAGTTCACAGAATCATAAAGTCACGGAATATCCCAAATTGGAAGGGCCCACAGGGATCATGGAGTCCAACTCCTGGCTCCACACAGCACCACCCAAAATCAAACCCATGTCTGAGAGCGCTGTCTGGATGCTCCTTGAACTCTGGCACTCGGGGCTGGCCATGAGCAGCCTGTTCCATGCCCACCGCCCTGTGGTGCAGACCCTTTCCCTGACCCCCACCTGCCCCTCCCTTGATGCAGCTCCATGCCGTTCCCTCGAGCCCTGTCGCTGTCACACAGAGCAGAGCTCAGTGCCAGTATAAAAAACAGCTGGTTGGGGATTAGGTCAAATTCAAGATGGAGGTGTGCACTACACTTTATGCACAACTGTGGTAAGATAAAAACAGAGGCAGGAGCAGTGATCTGGGCAACAAAAAGCCGAGGTAAGAAGGATGCCTGGTTCCCTCTACACAAAGACCCATGTGGTGTTTAAGCAGAGCAGGTTGCTAGCTGCTTTTCCTCCATACGATGGCACAAATTACAGTAGCTCTTGAATTTTTTCGGCATGTTCGAGTGGGCCAGTGAGCCCTTATCTGCAGCAGAAGCTCAGACAGAGCATAAGGAGGTCTCTTCAGTCCTGTGACTCAGCCTCCTGAAGGTACAGACCAATATGGGCACCATTTGTTTGTACGCTTGTTTTTTAATTTCTTCCTCCACATAGTTTGCTGGGAAATAGTCTGCCTGACCTTGACAGCTGGCTGAAAAATTGAATTGCATGGTTTCTTGGCACATCGTGCAGATTTTGTCTAAGGCAGAATGTTTCATAGGAAACATTGACTCTTTTTATTTTTTTTTTTTCATTTTTTTTGGTCAGAGAAATGTAAAGGCACAAAATTGTGAAAAATTGTAACCATGATCAGTGGTCAGTCCTTGAGCCCCGCTAAGCCCTCTAAATACACGGTGATTATTTTTACTGCAATGTGATTTTTTTAAATACTAAAATATGCAAAGTACTTCAGTAGTCAAAACAGAATCATCAGTGTTCTCCAAGGAAAATGATTTGAATATTTTTTAAAACAATCTATAGGAAATTTCATAATTTAATCTGTTTATTATGCTTTGAAGTTAAAATGTTACCCTGTCATAATTTTGATTAAATGAAAAATTTCAGTATAGCAGCACAGTGAGGTCAAACAAAAATGCAGCATTGCCAGATGGTAGGGTGCCTTCCATTTGCCTGCTCACGTTCTTTATAAAGCCTGAATTCAGAGCATCCAGTGTATCACTGCTTAAGTGTAAGAAGAATTTGGACATAGCTGGGGATGGAAGTTATCTCAGCAGACACAGACACATTTAGGAAATGCGTTTGTGAAAGGGACCTCAGCTCAGCAATGGGAAGCACATCATATTGCTCTTTTTTGTTGAATAATTGAAACAAGTAATCATATTGAGTAAGATGGGGAAAGTCAGTAATACTGCCATCAGTAGATAGATAATTATTAATGGAGGACCTGATTCCTAGCCAAAATACTGAGATATTTCCTTCTCAGAGGAGCGTAACCAATGAGTTACAAAGTTCTTGGCTTTCTGGGTTAATGAATGTTTATGTCAACAATGAGAAATGACTGTAGCAGAAAAGGCTGAGCTCATCCTGGAGCACTCTGGAGCTCTGTGTTGGTTGTGGTTCTAGAGAATGGGTTTCATTCTCTCAAGCAGATGTTGGATTTCAAGCTGCATTTACAACATATATTAGCAACTCCCTGAGTTGTACTGGGTGAAAGAAATTTTACATGCACACTGAATCCTACCTTTCACCTCCTTGGCTTTTGTGGCATGAACCAAAATTGGAATAATGTATTTTAGGCTGCTTGGCCAAAATGGGAAATTGCCTTTTCTTGATTTTCCTTTGGTGAATGAAAAGAAGTAAAAACTATTTAGGTTGATCTGACCCTGATTTCTTCAGGTCACCTCAGGAAACAAAAGGCAATTACTCATTTAGCACTACCATAATCCCAAAGTTCTAGCAACGTCCTCCCCTTGGAAGATGCTACCTGCTTTCTGCTCCCACTCAAAATCTATTCTGCTGTTCAACTACGTGCAGGGAATCCATCATATCCAAGCCCATATTTGATGACCAGTTAGTTTGTTAACACTGAATAACTGGGAAAAGAAGTCATTACTCTTCTGTTGGTCATACCTAGTATCCTCCAAGGAGGTATTTACGTGTGAGACAAGAAGTTCATTGGCTTAGTTGGGATGTTTATTACTGTCCCTTGTATAATAAAGCCATCAGTCAGGAGGGAAAGGAGCGAAGGAGAAAGGAGAGGCAAACTTCTGTGAGAGAATTTATGTGTAGATAGCTGTGTATAGCTTTTCTTTTATTTTTTAATGTTGATTGGAGAATGATGTCCAATAAGATATACAACCCTGTAGCTGTACACATGTGCTGTTATAATACGGCCATTCATTCAAAAAGGCTGGCAATGGTTAGGGTGGCAGATTTATTGTGTGTACCACAGGTTAAGGATCATAGGTCATTTTGCAAATATCCTTTTCAGGTGTCTGTAAATTCCTGTAAAAACACACACAAAGTACAAGAACACTCAGAAGAGTTATTTTTTATTACCTTCCTGACTCAGAGCCTAAATGAAAACAAGATAACTGTGTCTTACTGGGAACACTGGGAGAGCTAAGCACTCAGGGCAGAAGTCCTCTGCTAGCCCAGCAGCCACGACACCTGGAGTTATCTCTTCCTGGCACTTAGACCTCTATTTCACTTCACAAAATGCCGCAGCAGATCATAAACTTCCTCGCGGTTGAGCAAAGTCTGCTTTTAGCTCCTGTTCAGAAGATGGATCTCCACAGAGGGATAAGCGTAACCAACCCAAGCACCTTTTAAAAGGCCGCCCTGACCCCACTTCCCATGCATACAGTACTTAATGAGAGGCTGAACTGTATCCTGCCTTAATTTCAAATGATTTGTTATCGCTTATGCAGATTATCAGACAGCGGCTGAAAGGGAGTGTTGTGTTTGATTTCACCAACTTTCCGATTCCATCAGTGCAGGACCAAAGCTGCTTCAAGAAACCACATGTCCTCTCCCCCCTCTTTCCCCCATTCCCTGAAAAGATAAAGACTCGCACCACACGGAATTTTACGGGCTCTCCAGAGGTTCCTGAAGAAGGATTAAACCATCCTATCCCCTCAACCCATTACCCAGACAAAATGCAATTCTACTGCAGTCCCAGTTGCAATTTGCAGTTTAATTCTCAGCACAGTGCCCACTGTGGTTCCCACTGCAACCCCCACCAAGACCTCAGGGCTTGACTTGGTGGCTCCTCACAGAGCATAGGGGTTATCTCATCCTCATAGCAACAACCAGTCCTGAGAAATGAAAGGGACCCAAATGACTTTTTCTTTTTTCTTTTTTTTCTTTCTTCCTTTCTTTTTTTTTTTTTAAACGTGAGATTTGGCAGACAGACTAGCCAGGGGCACTAGTAGCACAACATGAATAATAGTTTCTGACAGAAGGAGGTCACACAGCCCATTTCAGCCCGTCCACCTACGTGGAGGAAAGAAACATGACGAAGCAGGAACACTAAGTTCTTGTCTAAGTTTTCTGACTGTTCACTGTGCTACTGTAGATGCTTTGGCAGCCTTTTGAGCTTCATTGCATGTTAATTAGTGTAACTAGTACGACTTTTTTTTTAACTGGAAAAAAAAAAGGAATTTTTCTGACAAGGTGCCTCAACTCCCTTCTAGTATAGTTTTTGGCAGTAATTGTGGAAATTCTCCTTTTTCTGTGAAAACAATGTAATCTGAACATTACAGTTGAACTCATTGGTGTGGCTCTGCATTCCCCAGAAAGAATGCTTTGGTTCAATTAGTTGCTCTGGCAATCAGTTTGATAAATTAATTCACACACACTGAAAAACAGTCAGGTCTCTCTTGAGAACTTTGGAACCAGGTGATGTATTTCGAAAATGAATGGGCTTTTGTTTCTTAGCCACTCCTTGTAATTAGTTTATATAACTTTTCTTTTTTCACCCTAGATGTTCATATCTTAACTAAAGTTCATCAAACTCTGTGGAGAAACATTGCCTAACCTGAGAAGGTACAAAGGCTGCTGTGGAAGTAATGCCTCCTGTTTTATAATGGCTTATGACATCAGAGGCAGATGTCGGTGGTTTGGCAGTAGAGGATGAAGCTTCCTGCCATGATCCCATTACATGTTGCTGCTGTGTGACAGGCAGCAGCAGAGGTGCACTCTGACACAATGCTGTCTTGATATGGAAGTGTGAATGAAGCAAAGGGGGGTCACTGAGCTCCTCAATGTAGAAAAAATGGTACTCACTGACATTCATCATTGCTGAACGTTTGTGGAGACCAACCAGTGGATGTGAGCACAGTGATGGGTGGGTGGTGCATTTCTGCCAGGACAATATTGCTATCACCTGCACTGGTGTAGATATTTATAAGCGTGGCATGCAGGCTTTTGTTTACTGGTGGTGAAAATAAGTAGCTCATGGTGGTGGCTATGTTGAAAAAGAGTTTCTGTAGCTGTGAATTTACTCTATCATATATTGCTATGGTGCCTTTTCTATTTCTTGTAGTTTCTATGGAAATAAATAGCAGGCATTACTTTTGGAGCAACATAAGTAATTATCCTGATGAAGTAGATCCCAAGGTGCTCTCATGAGGTGTATTTATATTTGTACTCTGCAATGACACTGGAAAATAATATTTTGATTAGCAGAATGTATGACTTAAATTCATCCTTCCTAAGTTGGACAGCTGCAAACATGATCTGTGGCTCCTTAGTCCAAGCATGTATCAGGAGAGGTGGGGAAGACACCTAGCCACATGAAGGTGTTGCAGTCATTTTTCACATTACCTCAGCTACTTTAGAAAGGGTTAAAATCTAATGGAAAAGCCCTCCCTCAGTTCTCCTGTTTGGGATGCTGGAAAGGCTATGTGCATCTCACCCTCCTTAATGCTCTCATCCCCAGCACCCCACGCTTGGGCAACAGGGGGAGGCAGCAAAGCAGCACTTTCGTACCGCACACAAGAGCACAGGCATCTTCCCCACTGCCCTAAGACATAGCCTTTTTGCTATGCTAGACAGTAAGTTTGGAGCTTTTGTGGTAGTATTTTGTCTTTGTAATAATGGGCACACAATATGGAGAGGAGTGGAAAAACATGTTGGTGGAGAGACCCATTTCAATCTTCATCTTTTAGTACTGTATTTTTCAGTGTACTGGTAGCAGTAGTATTGGAATTATTACACACCATTCAAAATGAATCATTATTTTTAAAGGAAAATCCATTTTGAGGCCAAGTTTTGAGATGTCAGCCTTTGTAGCCATTCCCACTTCCATCACGGTTGAGGGAATGTGTTACAAGGAAGTTTTTGAACGAGCTGTGGTGAGGTTCCTGGAGTCTCACCGCAATTCAGAATCTCCTGGCTCTTCTAGAAATCACCCTTTATTCGTTGTCCCAGTTTTTTTCAGTCAAACAAAAATGTGTTTCCTTCGTTTCTTTGCAAGTGCTCCGTGTTTAATTTGGCAACGAGGAAAGCACGAATCAGTCCCACTTGTTCACAAGTGATGCAGCAGTTTTTCAGCACTTGCGCTGAGCTGCGTCCTTGAATTCACTTTGTCTGATCAGCAGCCATTTTTCAGCCCAACTGCATTTCTGGTGCAGCCAAGTCAGACTGCGAATGAGCAAAGCCAACGGAAGATTATGCCTCTGCCAAGAAGAATACCTGGTTCCCTAGCTACAAATAAGGATGTGCCAGAAAACCCAGCTTAAGTGAGAATTTTTTTGCTAAGCAGTGAGGTCACTGTGACCTTCAGAAAGATTACTTCATGCATTTTTGTTTCAATAGGTGTCAACAACCATGCTGAGATAGCTGGGGTTGTGCCGCAGCCCAAAAAGGGCAAGAGAAATTAGACACTTTGATCTGGTTGGAATTTTAAATGGAACAGCTCTGCTTGCTTTTTTATTTGCTCAGCCAAATACAAACCTGCTTTTGCTTTTATCTTTATGGTCCTGATATGAAATTCAAATTCAGAAGCACAGCACAGGAGCTGAGGAGGGCAGCATGAAAACCCCCATTTGCAGCCTAGCAAAACCGCTTCTCTGTTACTTCTCTTTTCTGTCCAGTGTGAACTGAGCCCAACCAGGAGCACGCTGCAGCACCACCAGACCTGGCTTTGGCCCTGCACTGGGCACTGCAGAACAGTGAGGCACTCCTGTCCCACCAGTGAGCATCTCCTTCCCACTGCCCCCCATGAGTTCCCCAGCACTCCTCTACCCCACAGTTCAGGAGCATTGACACACAGCTGCAATGCAGTGCAACAGTACACAAAAACAATCAAAGTATTTTAATAAGAAATGTAGTGCAAATTATTTCTGGGAATAGCACTATGAATGCTTCAAACAGAATCATGCGAGTCATGGTTTCTTTTGTGTCCATACTGTTGCATATTCGTACAGCAGAATATTTCTGGCATGGACATTTTTAGGAAGTAAGTTTCAAAAACGTGCCTGAATAGTAGCAAGAATGAAAGTCAAGTTTTCAGGCATGATCATTCACATTGGAATATTACAGTGGCTGTGATCAGGGTGTCAGAAGCAGTGTCACAAAATCACAGAATGGTTTAGGTTGGTGGGGACCTCAAAGCCCACCCAGTGCCAATCCCTGCCATGGGCAGGGCTGCTCCCCCCAGCTCAGGCTGCCCAGAACCCCATCCAACCTGGCCTTGAGTGCCTCCAGGAATGGGGCACTACAGCTTCTCTGGGCAGCTGTGCCAGCACCTCACTGCCCTCTGGGTAAAGAATTTCTCCCCAGCATCTAACTCAAATCTCCCTTCTTTTAGTTTGAAATCCTTCTCCCTTCCCTGTCACTATCAGACTGTGCAAAAAGTCTGTCCCATTTGTGTTTGCACAATCCCCTCAAGTACTGGAAGGCTGCAGTGAACTCTCCTGAAAGCCTTCTCTTCCTATGATCTCTTCCTGACCATGATCAGCTTGCAAATATTGAACAGCTGCAGAACAGTGTTTGGAATCAACCAAGCTTCTGAACTGAAGATTTTCAATACAATTTGGGTAATCTCTATCTACAGATAACAGGAGACTTTACCCATCAGACAAACACTTCATCGTCAGGCAGCCACACTTCTCAAATTCGAAGACTCTGTTTTGGCTGAAAATGTTCCCTCTGATTGCCTCCTCTCCTAATAGGCAGCTGCATTTACCTACTGCAGAACCATTTTCTTTAATACTAAACATGCATTAATTCCCCTGTAACTTCTGACTGATTTTTGGTACTGTAATCACACTGGGGGCATCGTGTGCAGATGTTCACAAAGCAAAAAAAATGTACTCCCAGGCTTTAAAATATAACAACAGCCTAAATTCAAGTAATTTAATACACAGCAGAGATATGCATCCAGGTATCAAAGCTAAAATGTAGGATTTTCCAGACCCTCTGTCACAAGCACAGATCCAACTTGCAGTTATTGAAAAGTGGCTGGTCTGTGAAATAGCTCCCTTGTATCAGCTCAGTTTTCCTAGGTTATTGACCTCAGTCCTAGTTCTAATAAGGTGCAATTTGATTTCTTTAGGAACAAGATTGTCTAGGCTGTCGGTTTTGGGAATTTCCAAGGTTCTGTGTTTCTGACCAGAAAAATGTAACTAATTCATTATTTCCACTTGTCTGGTGAGAAATGAGAACTTTGGCTTGCACTATCTATGTATCAGCAATATTTCTGAGACAAAATATACATAATGATTCTCTGTACTTACTCTCTTTATCATCCTTAAAAGAAAAAACAAAAATTTGCTTCTTTGCAAACCTCCAAGCAGAGAAACACTTACAAGAATAGCATTCAACACAAGGAATCTGGAGTCAGAGTGAAGACTAAGACAGACTTAGGACAGGTGCTGTGTCCTGAGGAGAAGATAATACTTTTCATTTCTCATTTCTCTTTTTCTTTTTTTGCAGAAGCTGTCTGCTGTGTTTCTGAAGTGCCTGTAACTCAACTGTGCCTATATTGCCCCTTGTGATACAGGTAGCGTAGATAATGTTCTTCCATTTCACCAGGCCAATTCAAATAGAAGGATATTGTTTCTCTAACCCCTCATCTTAGCTCTACACAATTGGTGTGCAGGACTGATGCATACTAGAAAAGAAAATATTCCTTTCCAAATATCCCCTGTTATCCTTTTGACTTCCTTACGCTGAGATAACCAAAATAAAATCAGATTCCTTTTCCTAAAATTAACCCCAGTGACTCTTCTTTCACATGGGCTTCTCAGTTGCTAATACCTGTCTCTCTTTCTCCCTATACATCTGTACCACAGGTCTTTTATCCCTTGTGCTGGGCTTCCTCAAGACGTGTGCCTGGGCAAAAGTTGAGTCTGTCTCTCTGTGTGGATCATGGTGATGCTACATAATAGTAAAATGAACCAAAGGCCTCTCTGCTTCCTAATGC
Organism: Lagopus leucura; assembly: GCF_019238085.1. NCBI lineage: Eukaryota > Metazoa > Chordata > Aves > Galliformes > Phasianidae > Lagopus > Lagopus leucura. The sequence goes on from NW_024962262.1 coordinate 59,290,500, forward strand.
TCCTGTGCAGAGCATATTGCCCTGGGGTGCTTTCCTCTGTTCTGTCTTAACTCAGAAAACTTCTGGTTTTGTTGCTCCTCATGATTCCTTAATCATTTGGCCAGACTTTGTCATAGCAAAAAGTGCCAGTGTCATCCATGATATTGGTTCCTATTGACTGGGAGGAAGGAGAAGAGAGGTGCTGTGCAGAAATGGATTGAATGGATTTGACGGATTTCATGGACTTTTTGCTGTCCTGTGCACTGTGGTGTTATGGGAAAGCCAACTCTTCTGCATGGCCAGAATAATACTGCATAGCCTGTGCCCTTCTACTTCTACACCTTCCTGAAGTTCTTTGCTTTGACAGTACTTGGCCTGTCGCCATGAAGTAGACAAAGAAAACAAGGAAACCTCCGAGCTGTCCTTCATGATCTTTTTTGTAACCATCAATGGCTGCATTGTCTCTCACAGCCTGCCTGAGGGATCAGTGATGTTCCTCAGAGTACTCCCAGTGTGTTCCTCAGCTGGAAGGAGCATGCCATGTCTTAGTGCTCCTTAGCAGTACATTTTAGGATCCCCAAGTTCCTGACTCCAATCATTCTCCACCCATGACCTGCCCACCTGAAGCGCTGCTGATATGCTGGCAGGCTAATGGAATGGCACACATCTTCCAAATTGCCACCACAGGAACGGAGAAGGAAGGCTAGGAGATTCGATGCAGTTGTGGAGTAGAACAACCCAAGGAAGGTGAGGTGAAGGGGATAGGGTTGGGCTGCTGGACATGCTGCTGTTCACCCTTTGTGACTCCCTCTACCACAGATCTATCTGCAGTGGAAAGATGTTCTTTCAGAGCCTTGGACCATTCTCCTGGTCTGTTAAGACCTGCAGGGTTTTCCTTGCCTTCCTTGCGCTTTAAGGGCTGGTTGGAAGAAAGCTTTTATCTTCAGCAACCTACAGTACGTGTACTAGCGGGTGAACGTGCAAGAGATACTAGGAGAAAAAGCCCAAAGTTCACAGCTTAAATCCCCAGGAAGAGCAGCAGGGAAACAAATGAACACACACACACACAGCTTGCCAACAAAGCATGGGATGGTCCTTGTCACCTCCATCACCTCGTATGTTCCCCTTTGAAATTACATCCTTGCTCCCCGCACCCAACAGCAGTCTAATTTCTTTGACACTAGCACTGTATTGCTTTACATTTAGAACACCGAGGTCACAGAAAGTGCTTTATACCATGAAGAAGTTACTTCCACTTGAATGAAAGCTTTCTGTAACTGCATATTGCTTTCAGTGTTTGTGGCTGCTGATCCATTATTTGCAACGGGGACAAATCTCATGCTTTGCTTTTCAGCTGACTGAAGATTTAACCTCCCTTCACTAAAAGAAAATGTGATGGTATGAAAGATTTCCAACTATTCTCTCATTGTTTTTTATTTTTTTTGTAATTGTTATTATTGTTGTTGTTTGTTGCTACCTATTTGCTATAGTTGTGACGTGGAAAGCAGTGGGACTGAGTTATTTTTTGCAGTAATGCTGTGGGAAGGAGAAGCATCTATTATATTCATTCTGCTTCATTAAAAGGCAGAGCATTTTATGGCTTCTCTGCTCTAGCCACAATGACATGGTGTCAGATGCTGTAGCTTACATCCCTCTCTTCCCTTTGCCTGCAGAAGCAAAATAGTCCAGATCTGCAGAAGTCACAGGTAAGACATTAATCAAAACTCCAGCAGGGATCCAAAAGAAGTTCCTGAAGCAGAAAACTGTTAGAACAGCACACACGACCATTATTTTACCTAGGCATTCAGCAAACCTACCTGTGGGTGAGAACTTAAGAAAGATGAGAAAAGCATTATGAAATCAAAACCCAATGTTAACAGCATTAGTGTATAAGAACATAATGTTCACTTGTGTTCAGATCCTGACTGTTCCTGTGCAAAGGCTAGGTGTTAAGTGAATGAAAAACATCGCTTATGTAAATATGTTAATATGTGTGGACATGTTGCATTTAATTGTGCTCTGCATATGCACATTCACAAAGCAGAGACCTTTTATAAACATGTCTTTTCTATGACTACTAAATACATTGGTGTGAGATGAAGTATTTCCTTTAGATGATCATAAAATATGTCCCTAAAATGTCACCACTTATTTTATTTTCCCAGCTTGCCCCACAGTTCACTTTCGACTGAAACTAATTTAAATTACTTTGTAGCTCCCAGCAATAAAGGGAATTCAGTAATTTGCAGTTCATTTGCCCTTACTATTCCTGGAAACGGTATCTGAGGTTGTCCAATTCTTTGCATCAGGAAACGCGCGGAGCCCAAGTAGCAGTCATGTCATGCCTGGCAGATTTTGCCAAGGAAACTATTGGTTTTTGCAGCTTTGAAATTCTGGGATAATTGACATGTGCTCCATTCCCACAGAATAGCCGCGATCCTCATCACTGCCTGGCTGTGGATGAGTTTAGCGAACATTGTATTTCCCGAGCGGCGGTGAAGCTAACTTAATTAGGGAAGTGCCTTTATCCACCCTGGACAAAGGCTGCCCTTGATGGAGTGCTGTTGAGAAAACAGCTCTGAGGCAAAGGGGCTATGAACTGGATGTGCAGAGGTGTCTCCTCCTTGGCCTGGAGCTTCTGGAATCGAATGGCAGGGATGACATCCTGCAGGGAAAAAAGGGGTGGGGGTTGGAAGATAAAAGCATGAAATTTCTAACAGGAGAGGAGAAAGCTTTGGCTTACAAACCCAACTTCGGTGCTGATGGAAAGGAGGAGATAAAAGCGTCGTACAAATGAGATCTGAACACTGATGGCTGAACACAAACAACTAGCATTGTACATGGAGCAGTGACAGAAAGACGGCATTTATCTGGGTACATTAACTGCTTCTGTGTATGCCGTAGGGTTCTTCTTGTCATCTCTCCTGATTATTCAGTGCAAATACACAGGAGGAAAATCTGTACGTGTAAAGAAGCACTGTGATATTGGGATTTGTTTCTAACCGAAGTTCTCTCACTCAAATTGTCAAGAGCTTTGTATTCCCTCAAGATTCCCTAATTTTGTCGGGAAATAAAAGGCTAATTGTGACAACATCTACAAAACAAATAAACATGTTTTCCCTCCCTTTGCTTTAAATGTCTTTTGATATATTAGCTGTTTTATGTGCTAGTTCTCAGCAAAGTACTGAGTGTGCACATCTCCCATCTGTGCCAAATTCAGCAGAGAGGGATGGAGCCTGCTGACAGCAAAGGTGCAGGGCACTTTGGACATCTCATCCACACCATTACTCACAGTGACAAGCACCTCAGAGCCCTCTTTGATTCCTTATTATGAAGAGAGACAAGTTTATCCATGAATTTTTTGGTCTGTGCTTTCAATTAGATCCCTAATCTGACAGCTTTCTGTCCCACTGTAATGATAATCTGCACATTAGGATTTCTGAGGGTAAGGCTTAGTCTTGTAAATTGAACATTACCATATCAAGATGATAACCACACTCTTGGAGAAAGCATGAGGGAAGGAGTAAAAACATATGCAGAATGAAGTTATCTGCTGGCTTGAGGATGGTTTTTCTGGAGAAAGAGAAGGCCTACAGTAGTGAATTGTATTGAAATTTTTGCTTTTAAGTTGAATGTCGAAGCTAGCAAAATTTCTGTTCTTCCTGAACATTTCTGCCTTGTTCTGATTTCAGTCCTGAGAGCTTGCATGGGACTAGGAATTTCTGTACTGCCTGCAGGCAGCAATTCCTGAGTGTCAAGGATGTCCCTCAATTTAATGGAAACCATACACTTATAACTTCCCATGTTGTAATGGTAACTGGGGACCAAGATTTCAAATAAACAAGAAATGGCACAAAAACAACTGTTGTGGATTATTTTAATGTAATTTTTCCGCAAACAACCCAGCAGTAACATACGTCTCTCAGCAATAGCATGCTATTACACAGCTTGGCAACGGGGTTCACCGACACACGAGAAGGTCGAGAGCTTTGTGAAGCATACAGCATGTCAGCATCTTGGTTTGTGGCAGAAAAGCCAAACCCTAGACCCAGCACTCTTCCTGTATTGCTCTTGGCTCCCAGGGCTTAGCCCTTGGGATGGATCCCAGATAGAGAAACTACAGATATGATTTCGCTATGGATAGATGAAGGCTTCAGATGCCAAAGCTAGTGCATTTTATGAGCACTGCCATTTCCATAATAAGCAATAAATGTAGCAGCTCACAACATGCCTGTGATAAGGATTTTGTGGTATGCTTTCCAGTGTGGGACAAAAGGTTTGAAGGACTGAAGACTCTCTGTATGTTTACAGCTACTGCACTCCCAGAATTTACATCAAATCTGAAAATCCTGGTGAGGGCAAAGACAAGAAACAAAGGGCATCCCGTGCCAATGTACCTCAAGTCTCACAGCAATTCAAAAGGACAGCCTGGTGGCCATGCACCCCAAGTGAAGCTTAAAGATCCAGCAGCCTCAGGCAGTAGCTACAGATGCAGAGCTAGCTCTAGTGTCAGTCTACTCCTGTACCTCTTGTCTGATTCATCCTACACCCATGAAGGAGGTTCCCAGGCCTGCTGTACCTGGGCACAGCCACAGTTACCTCAGCCCAGTGATGTTTGGCAGAAATCCAAGAAGAAATCGTATTTTTGGGATATGCTTTGAAAATAAACAGAAGGGATCACAAATGACAGGAGGCATTTCTGTATTATCTGACTCATGTGCCTTCACATGAGTGCAGCCAGTTAACAAGTACTAGCAGGGTCATCTACTTAGATCACTTCTCAGCTTATCCCAGTAATGTGCCTTGGCAGATAAATATGTGATCTTTATCTGGGTGGTTTCTAGTTGCATCTTACTAAGTGTCCTTTATACAATCCTGACACATCCTTCACTAGTAAACTTAATTTGCAGTAACATTCCTCTTTGCTGCCCAGAGCACATCCAACTCTTTGATTCCCACTGCAAGTGAAACACTGGGTACGTGATGAAAAACTAGTGCTGAAAACTAGTGCAGGTATCAGAGATTAAAGGAAGCAGCTGGGCAGAAACAGTATCAGGGACCTTCAGAGCAGCATTCATCCCCTGTTGCTCTCTGTGCAGCCTCATGGAAATATCACTTAAAAACTGAATTTTCCTCTTCTGCAGATAGTGGACAGTGCACGTGCTTCAGTATCCTCAAGGAGTACTGGCAGAGCCTTCTCTACATTTGTGGTGATTTTTGCAGCTCTTCATGGAATCATACAATCACAGAACCACAGAACAGCTTAGGTTGGAAAGAACCTCAAAGCCTACCCAGCCCCAACCCCTGGCATGGGCAGGGCTGCCCCCCACCATCTCAGGCTGCCCATCCAACCTGGCCTTGAGTGCCTCCAGGAATGGGGCACCACAGCTTCTCTGGGCAGCTTCTAAAATAGATACATTTATGCACAAGCCTCTGGAGTCCTTTATGGCCTGCTACTATAGATAAGCATTTGGAGTAGTTGTATGTGCGGCAACATATCCCAACAAGTGGATGTGGGGGTATAGGCCTGTGGCATACCTTCCAGCAACATCTCTGACAGCCCTACAGGTTTTGGGGCAGCCACCACCCCATAGCCTGCATCCCAGCTGGTGTAGCTGGTATAGCTGGTGTCCACTCTGGGAATACAGTGACAGCCACCGTGTTAGATTTCACAAGTCTAGCAAGCTACTGCCCACAGACTGCCACCTGATCTCCATAAAAGAATTCCTGTATCCATAATTTACTTGCAATGTGGATTTATTCTAAATTGTCAATAAAGTGTGACCACTATTAGCTGCCTGTATAATGTCTGCATTTATCTCAGCTTGGGCAATGAGGATAAATGAGGGCTGCTTGTTTTTCCTGCCCCAAATAATTCCAGATGTTAATGAGATAGTGCTTGAGCTCAATCAGTGCAAGGTTATGAGGATTAAAAGACTTGGAATGTGGTCTCGATTGTTGGTGCTGACATTTTAAATCTTGTTTTGCCTTAGGAAAAGGCTACGCTTGCTCTCTATTTTGGCTGAGAAGGGGTGGGGAAATGGTGCTGCCTCCAGTCAAATTCACGTACATTTTCTCTTTCTTGTGGTTTCCCTTGCACTGTGCTGAAATGCAGCATTTTGTTACCTATTAAAGTGTCACTCTCAGCGATATTGTGCAGCTATTAAATTCTGCCAGATCATCCTTTGTGTGCAAGAGGATGTTGACAGAGCCGCAGCCCCATCTTTCAGCTATTATATGGTATTCAATGTCCTCCAATTAGTATGCACAATAAATCTAGCCTGAGACCCCCCACTGCTTTATGTCATTTCTGTATTAACCTCACTGCTTCCCAATGTGTTCCTATTATTAAGCCATTTAAAGGCTTCCCTCTGTTCGGTTACCAGCGCACTGTCTCATTTTCCTCCTTTCATATATTTGCATACATTTCCAAGGTTCAATTGACATGACTTCAGTTGTTGTTATTTTTTTAATTAAAGATTATTGCCAATATACTTTCTTTACTCCATCCTTCTTATGTGCGTTATCCTCCTGATCTCCATGAGATTATATAATGACTCGGTTAAGAATAGACTGATTATCATTTCATGTGTTCAAGAAGCCAGCCATTTAAGGCTGCCTGTGTAATTTCCAGGCTAAAATTGAGTTTTGAGACACTTTCGGTCAATGAAAAATGTAAAATTGTTAATGCATTGCATTATGTGGTCCATCTGTGATTCTTAGTGTTGTGGCAGACTACAGAGCCAGGAGCGAGCTCCCCTTGCTGTGCAGCTACAAAGGCAAGCAAGGTTTTAGCTGAGTGGGAGAGTTGGAGGGGGAGGGTGCTGAGTTGGAGTATAGCATCTCAGGATGAAGAAGGCTGAAAATCACTTGTTTTACTATATCTGCAACCGGCATTTTAGAAAACTACCAATGGAGATGACAGAGGGTAATGGAGGGCAAGAAGGATAGAGCCAGTGGTGCGCTGCACAAGAGGCAGTGGCACAAAATGAACACAGGAGGTTCATTCTGAACACCAGGCAGCACTTCTGTGCTGTGCAGGTGACATAGCACTGGCATAGGATGCCCAGAGGTTGTGCAGAGTCTCCTCCTTGGAGGTCTCCAAGAGCCACCTGGCCGTGGGCCTGGCACCCTGCTCTGCATGTGCTGCTGGGGCAGGGGTCATGCCTGATGGACACTGGGCTGCCTGCCAGCATCAGCCATCCCGTGGTTGTGTGATTCCGGGATTCTATAGTGGTTAGCGGTGGGCAAGAAGGATCTTCTTGTTCCCTCAGCCAAGTTTCCACCAGATTATGCACCCTTTCAAAGTAGTGTACTTTCTTTAAAAGCTGTGAACAACCACAAAAAGAGAGAAAATGATCAGAAAGTAAGCTCTGCAGCAAATGTCACCCCAACTTCTGAGCATATGAGTACAAAAAATCTCAAAAATATTAAGCTAAGAAACTCCGAGGAAAGGAATATAATGTGTAAGTTCTCTATCTGCTTCTTTTATGTACATACATAGTTTTTGACATGGGATCCAGGAATATTTATAAAATTCTCCATGTATTTGCAGAGTAGTTTGGGTACTACCCCACTGTTATATACCAAATGTGCCAAACCAGTGTGTCAGCCTGTCTGGAACTCAATAAGTACCTTTTGTTCCCCTTATCAGCAAAAATGCTGATTTTAATATCAAATAAAATATTCCTAGGGTAGGAAGCACAGTAAAAGTCCATAGGAAAGCCTTTTATGTGGACTTCTACATCCTAATCTGAATGCTGACTTTAGAGGTCAGCTGAATTCCTGGATGGAAAGTGCAAAGGTCTGGCTCTGTATGTGCTCCCAGTTCTCAAGCACAACAAATGCTTTGTTTTCGATTTGAAGAGCCTGGCATTGGTTTCCCAAGGCTTTCCTGCAGACTGATGGTGCATGCGGCCACTTAATTGGCAGGGCTGGAGGTGCTTCATTTGCCACCCCAGCTCCTACACCTTGGTGGGGGCTCTTACTTCCATATAATTGCTGAGAAAAATGAAGGGCAGTACTGAAATGTTCTGTTTTTCATCAGCCCCCTCCTTATGCATGGGGCCATGAAGACTCATAGCCTCTACAGTAACATCATGTTTGTCCAGCTGGCCAACTTGTACATCCACAAAAATGGAAATCAACTAAACCTCAGTTTTCTGGTGACTTTTCTGGCCTGGAAATTGGAGGAGCAACACAGCTCATACATAGCGTCTGTATTGCCAACTGGAACAAAAGTGATCTCAGCTTCTGGGAGACGAGGAGGTGTTCTGCATCAGCCAACTGTCAGTGGAAATAATCTGTGCTCAAGGCAGACACTACTGCTGGTTTCTCTCCATCTGCCTGCCTGCAGTGCGAACCGTGCTCTCGTCAGCTATTAGCCGGCAATTCAGGCGAGCACAGGTGGGCAATGTCTGATGTGATGGAGAAGAAAAAAGGAGGAAACAGGCGATTGTAAGGGATTAAAATAACTCTCCACTGGAAAGTCTTGCTGCTCCCAAGAGGCTTCAACCACTCTGGCCTTTGGGGGAGCTGTGCCACAGACTTTCCTCCAATGGATCGAATCCCTGTTCAAAAAAGCTGACTGCTGAGCCCTGCCCGGCCCTAGCTTTGGTGTATTTCACACTGAGCAGGGGAAAAGTGAGGTTCCACACCTCCCTTCTCCCCCCTCACCCCCCAGCATATCATGTTCCTTTTTTCTTTCTAGAAGATTAAAATAAAATAGCATTTCCACTGGCTGTGGTAATCTGTTTGAGAAGCAGATGTTTCTTAAAGGAGATGGAAGCAGCTTAACCACCTATGATGGGCTGATTCTTAATTCGTTGGCTGAGAGCTGAAATTATCTTCACGTAACTTTGAAGAGGACATGGTATTTGTCTCCCCGGGCAGACAGCGCACTGCAGTAAGCTTCTGAGTATGGCTGAGTCTTTGGGAGAATTTATATCCCCTGAGGGACTGTACCTCTGGTTTATCTACTTAAAAAAAAAAAAAAAAAATCATTTCACAGAATAATTGATTATGGAAATTGTTCAAAATATCGCACACATTAGGTTTGGTGACCAATGGGATCTCAATGCAAATATTGCAAGTCAACTTCTGTGACCTGCTTCCCTTCATTTTGCCACTGGCTTCAAAGAGTGTTTGACCAATGTGGACATGTAATTGTAAATAAAAGTGATGTGTTACAATCTCATTACAATAAAAATACATTTCAAGCTTACACTTTACAAATGAATAAATAAATTGCATAGGTGCATGGAAATTCTAGCAGTGTCAGAAGACCGTTTTTGTGATTTATATACTATTAATTTATTGTGCCTCTGCTGACGTGTGTGTTGCCTCCATCAAACTCTGCAAGCCTTGTTCTCAGCATTGCATTGTACAGCATAAATCTTGGCTGTGAAAGGGGATGTGCATCAGCCAGGCATAGCTGGGTGGTAGCTCCTCTTCCTGATGGAGTTTCTCCTACTTATCTGAGCTATCCTACTGAAGAGAATGGAGTTGCCCAGTGGCGCACTGGTGCGGGCTGCGTGGGCGCCGCTGGGGACCAGCACAACCTTTGTTCATCCCTGGAAAGTAATTAGCAGAGCCCTCCTCCCCAGGGACTACAGCTGCCAATTGACTGTGCTGAGGCCCCATCTCTGCTCTTCTACCACATCTAAAAGTGTCTCAGATGTGTTTTCTATGATTAACAGCTCCTAGAGATGGCTGGCTGTTTCATAATTTGAGATTGGGAAAAAACAAATCCACTTTTACTGCCACTTTTCCTCCTGTTTCATTGAGGAAGGGGGACTGCGCTTTGTTGATGGGATACCTACTCCAGTTCTGGGCATGCTTGGTGGCGCAGGGAGATGGGATAGGTCCCAGTCTCTTGCAGCAGCCTCAGTCTATGTCTCTGGACTCTGGGAGAGGTGGTGGGAAGACATTTTATTTCATATTTCTTTCACTGGATTTCTTGTTTTGTTTTGCTTTTCTCTCTCTGGGGCTGTCCAGTTCATATTGATTCCAGCTTGACATAGAAATGTGTCACAAGAAGCCTTCGCAATGGAGAGGGTGTCAGCAAAGCATTGCCCCTGAAAGCAACATGTTACAAGCCTAGCAAGCCTCACCGCTACCATGGGCAGGGCTGCCCCCCACCAGCTCAGGCTGCCCAGGGCCCCATACAACCTGGCGTTGAGCTCCTCCAGGGATGGGGCACCACAGCTTCTCTGGGCAGCTGTGCTTACTACCCTCTCACTCATATCTCCAGGGCCATGGATTCATGTGGGCAAAGCACCACTGTGGTTGTGTGTTGCTGTCCAAAATTATGCACTCCCCAGAGCTGATCAAGCTCTCTCTTCTGAAGTCAGCTGGGCAAGAGGAGGATGTTCCTCCACCCCTTTTTTTGTCTGAGATGGCAGTACCAAATCCCACAAGGGATGAAAAATCTTCCTTTCGTCATGCGCACACGATATTTCTGTGGCCTGAACTTTTCTCATTGAGACAGATAGTGGTGTGTACATGAAAAGGCAAAAAGAAGCCCAATGCAAAATATTCTCCTGCACAGAACACAGTGCATCCCCGGGGAGCAGATGAGAGAAAGAGCAAACCAGATGTGACAGATGTTAGTCACATCACTGTGTGCACTACTGTCAGGCAGGGAGGAGTTATGCTAAAGGGGCAGTCAGGAGCCCACACAATAGTGTGGCATTAATCGTTTCTGATTCCAGGCAAAGATGTAAATGCAAATTTTTAAAATATATGCAACTCATGATTGTTTTTCCTTTCGTTACTGGTGTCGGGGGAAATTGATTTTACAGATTATTAAGATCCTATTTATTTGCAGAAAGCTTCTTTTTAAGTAGTAATTAGTCATTTTATTGAGCAATCTGTGGCCATTTACTTGTTTTGCTTGTACATTTTGCTTGTTTACGTTGTGCAACACAGGGCCAGCATTTTGCAGTTCTCCAACTTGCACATTATTCCTTGCGAGGGTGCATTTTGGTTTCTGCTGCTGTGTCAGGCTAGTGCCACCGTTGCTATGGCGATGGCGATGTTTTAGTCCGCTTTGTCACCTTTGTTCTGCTATTTTTTTATATGCACATTCCAGCTGCAGAGGCCTAAGAAGCAGGCGGAGGGTTCTCTGGGGGAGCTCAACCCCATCCCTTGTTTATTTATTCATAATATCTTATAAAGCAGAGTGGCAATTTCATAGATGAATAAAGTCAAAAGCCAGCAGAGCTCATCCGATCTTCTGAAGCCAACCTCCCATATAAATGTCACATAGTTACCCCTGCATGGCAGTCCATAAATCCCAGCTGCTACATCCTGAAAGGCATCCCATCTCAGTCAAAAGCCAGAAACTACCCATCGTCCTATGCAGATTGATCCAATGTTTCCAAAATTCTTTGTGGTTTAGGAAAAGTCTGCCAGATTTTTCTTTGAAATCAGAAATGTATTTAAAATTACCCCTGGCTAAAGGTCTTCTGGCTCCATCTCTTTGCCCTCAGCTTTTGCAGACAGAAGCCCTCTGCCTCCAGCCTATGCATCCCTCCCTGGCGGCTGCCCCAGCCACTAAGCTGAGGTCTCTCAAGGCCTGCAGTGCTTTTTCATGGTGACTGCATTTCCTGACACATTCCCTTGTCTCTAGGTGCTGCACTCGGGAGACTGTTTTTCCTTCTCTCTTGCCTGCAGTAAAACGCATTGAGCTTGTTTGGGTGCAGCTTCCTGTGTGACCCAGCAAGCCTTTCAGCTTTATTTACCCTTCTGCCTTTCTTTGGGTGAGTGGCATGCTTTAACCGTCGTGGTTTTGTGTTTGCTTCCACATCACTAATGAAAATGGTGGGCAGTGAGTGCACACGTGTGGATCTCCAGGAAACGCCAACAGCAGGGGATGGAAAATATATACTTTGCTTTCACTGCTTGAGCCTACCACTGGGAAATCAGGCCAGGCTCTTTGTATGGTATCTGTAGAAAAACAGGGAGAAATGCTCACTGTTTACAGGGTGGGTCATCTTCCCCAGCCAGTAGTGAAGGGAGCACACCAGAACACAGATCTTGCCGAAGGTCTCCAGCACATCCGCTGCATGCCTGCCAAAAACCTCCTGAACTGACATGCTGGAAAGCAAACAAACAAAAAAAAAATAAGTACAGCAGCAATCAGTATCAGTGGCACTGCCCCTGAGCTAGGGCTACAGGTCATGAAGCTACAACTTGCTTTAAGCCATGTTTTCACTAGGAATTGCAAACATTTCCTGCTGAGCTGTGGGGACTCCTGACAAGGAGGCTTTCCCATTGCTGCTGTGAGCACAGCCTGATGCTCCCGGCTGGCTATGGGGCCTGGCCACTGTATCTGTGGTCCTGTGGCCTGCAGTTGGGTGTGTGGAGGCATTTAACAGACTTCCTGCTCCCTGTCACAGCATTATAGAGCCACAAGGGGCTGGAAGGGACCTATGAAGATCACTCAGCCCAAGCACCTGTTAAAGCACATTCCTACAGCAGGTCACACAGGAAAGTGTCTAGATGGGTCTTCGAGTATCTCCAGAGAAGGAGACTCCACCACCTCTCTGTGCAGCCTGTTCCAGGCTCTGTGACCCTCTTGCAAACAGCAGAAGGGGAGACACATTTTGACAGGCTGTAAGGACACAGGGCCTCCCACCTGCACCCGTGGGCCTGTGGTACCGAACTGAATTTCAGAGACATTTGAACCCATTTGTTTTAGGGAAAATGAACAAAATGGCAATTAGTGTCAAGATGTCTGGGGACCATCCTCTCCCTTGTGTGCACGTGGTGCAATGAAAAACTGTTTCTGAAAGCAAAAAAGCAGGTATTCCTATCTCTCGCTATCTGCAGGCAGTGCTTTGGAGCTCTTTGATGTTGGCTATGCACACAGTGGAGGCCCTGCTGGCGCTAGGTTTTATAGCACCAATACAATATTAACTGCAGTAATTTAAGGTAGCCTGTAAAGAAATCTTGTGCAACTGTTTAAGTCTACAGATATGGTTACAGCCGCCATCTGACACCTTCTCCTAATGGGATCAAGGCCATGGTCCACAGTTCTCCCTGCTGCTTTCTAAAATGTGGTTGGCAACTTGTAAGCAGTATTTGGAGATATAAAATCTCCTTCGAAGATAGGGAAGAAGAGAAATCATCTTGGACTTCTGTGTATTCTGCATTTTTAAAGCGTTCCGAAAATCCCAAGACTTGAAGGAAAGCTACGGTTCCAGCAGCAGCGGCCTCTGTTTTTTCAAGAAAATAAAAAGCAGAGAGAGATGAAAAATAAAACCCGCCTCTCTAAACCATTACTGATATCAATGCACAAATGCCAAATACATCAACTATGTTTTGCCTTCACTGTCATTTCTGGATAAATGCCAGGATCATGAATATCTGAGCCATTAACACAGCCACTGTTTTGCTAGGCACAGGCATGCCTCCATCTGAAAGCGAACAGCAAAATACAAAAAATATCTCCTAAGACCCATCAAAAAAGCTTTCTTCCACTCTGGCTACAGCTGCTGCAGGAGGACTGACTTCTCGGGGCATAGAGCTGGTGGGTTCTGCTGGGATCTCCTTTAGGCCACAACCCAACGTCCTGCTCTTCAGGCTGCCTTTGTGCTGATTCTTCATCTCCAGGAAGGAGAAAGTCACATGTTTGTTTTTTATTTCAGCCATTCCTCCTATACAAATCAAACGGAAAAGGTCAACAGTATTATTTCACCCCAGCTGCTTCCTTAATGGCGAAGTCATCCTCGCCGCAGCTCTTGGCCTGAAGCAGTTGGCTGTATGTAGAGCAGCAGCTACGAGGCTCTCCTAGAGGTTAGATGCGACACTGCCTCCCTCCCTCTGCTTTCAGTCAGCGGTATTTTATTTTATTCTTTTTCCAGGAGGGTGGAGACTATTTTGCTCTGTTCTCTTCTGCTCCAAAGATCAGCTGCAACTTGACCTCCTGAATGTTCATCCTCAATGCTCTCAGAAAGGTTCTGAGTGGTAAATGAGGTTCCAAATGCAGGAAGAGATTACTGTATTTTTCTTTTCCTTTTTAAAACCTTGAATAGATGAAAATAGATGGTAATCAACAAACCTGTGGCTAGAGGAAAAATCCCTTTAACTCACATTTTACTTGAATTACATGCAGGACAAAGAAACACATTGCACCATGTGCATGAATAGATGCTTTATTATTCAAAACAAGCTTCAAAGAGCATTACGTCCCCTATAGAAAATATGCAATCAGTGTTTAATTCAATGGTAGGATGCAAATTTAAATTCCCATAAGGGGAAGACTGTTAATGCCATTTAAATTGGTTGTAAATTACAGATAATACGCTTGAGACCCGAATACAGATTAGCATAGTGTTGCCTTATGAATCCAGCCCTACTTTGAACTTATTGTGTATTTATCTATGGACAGTAAGACAATGAAGGCTTGCTTACACCTGTATTTTATCATTCGTCTCAACTCATATGCAGAAAAATATCTTGCTTTTAAAATGCAGATGTTAGCTCCAGTTTGATGGGGATTGGTTGTGTGGAGATGATCTTTGGTTGCAACCATATCTGTTCCGCTCTTTGCCTGGTCGTGTTACATGTTTCCATAGCATTCAAATCACACATAAATTAGCCTGGAGGAGTCACCATTTTTTGATTTTATTGACAGCTAAGGGAAACCCCTGGCTGCTTGGATGAACTCACCAACTGGCATATGCTTGGGACACGTGTCTCTTGCAGAACCCAGGGCTGCCACTGCCTTTGCTGTGTTTGGTACCCTAGATGTTTAGCTAAGGCAACCCTCTCGCCATGGCCACAGCTGCAGAGTGAGGAGTCCAGGCTCCCAGCAAGGCATTTTTTTCAGAGAAAACAGAGCTCTGTGGCTTCATCCTTTGTGTGTCAGAATAGTTAATGGAAATAACTAATGCACTTTAAGGCTAGGCTGTTTAAAATGAACTGCCAGCATCCCATGGCAGAACGTCTGTTTGCTGTTACTTTCTGTGGTGTTTTTCTACCCATTCTTCTATTGTATTTGTATGAAACAATAACTTGTAGAACCAAGATTTTTTGTTTTTTAAAAAGAAACTAGCCAGTTACTGCAGAACAGTTCAATAAACCACCGATGGCTTGAATGAGCCTTACTGGTATGGATCCCATTAATGCCATGCTAGCAACATTTTCCTGGGCTGCATCATGAGAAATTTTGGAGCATGTTTCTGCACACTATGCAGGTCCAGAAAACATTTTGTACATCCCCAGACTACCAAGCATTACTTCAGTGTGTTACAAATGGAGAAACAATAGTTTGTGTGGCAAACGTATCAGTCTCGGTGGTGAATTTCTTTCAAGGCAGTACAGATTACCTAATGAATGTCAAGGAAATGTGGCCAATAATTTCAAACCCCATTTTATGGAACAACTGTTTACGGTGAATATACATGAGGATGAGCATGTGAGAGGCTGGAGGGTCAGGACTTTTTCTGAGCCTTTCAAATCCGCTGTGGGAAATGTTTATGGCCACTGAACCAGGCCATCCGCTACAGGTTGCACCCAGTCAGTGTGGATTTTGGTCCCCATCCTGACCACTGTTTTGCCAGGAGCACAACTCACCTCTATTGTAGATGTGTCCAGACTTGACTTCCAAGCACCAGACCTTGTTGCATTCTTCTGTTGTCTTGAGGAGCTAACTAGCTCACATTCTCACATTCCCAGCCTGTGCTGGGAAAGAGTATGGATCATTACCGCATCTTTCTGACTCCTCCTGACCTTTGCTGAGCTCTGGATGCCAGAGCTGGATGCAGTCTTTACGGTAATGCCTTCACTCAAAGATAATTTCACTGTATGCAGGGATGATTCCATTTCTCTATTTCTACTTGCTTAAATGCTCTTGAAACTTTTTCATTCCTCTGGCTGAATCATTACACTGGAAGCAACATATTCAGTAATGTGTCTCACATGATTTCCAGGCTCATTTTAGCATCACTGATTTCCAGAACATAGCCCCTCCATCTTACACTCCTGATCCATCTATTTCTAAATTCATAATTACGCCTATGCTATATAAAAATGCTTGTGGTTTATGTCAGCCCTCCTCACCAGAAATGAGGATTTTCTCTTCAGGGTATAAAGCTATAAGAAATAGCACAAACAGACTCCCACAGGACTCCACTGCAACCACTTTATATGGGTTCGCCCTTCCCTACTTTCAGTATTTTTCAATCAATTAGTTCACTAGTTTATCACTATTTGACTGGGAGCTGCTTCAAGTTTTGTTTATTGATACCCCCCCCTCCCCCCCCTCCCCTAAACACAAAGATTTAGGTACTTTATGGCAATTATCCTCTGAATCCTATCAACTTGTCACCCCATGAAAGATATGCTGTCGTCAAGCATATTTGACAAAACATGTTTTCTATAAAGCGTTGTTGATTGGCATTACTTTATGCTCTCATCTTTTTTGTTTTTACTGATTGTGTCCCCTATCAGCCTTTCCCATGACTATGCCTGGGATCAGTGCCAAGATAACTGGTTTAGAGTCTTCTGCATCATTCCATTTGCTTTCTAAAATACTGGCCAACATTTTCTTCGAGGCCCCGCCTGGCCTTCTTCTCAATTGTTTTTTGTTCCCCTCTCTTGCTCCCATCTTTTCAGGATTTTCCCAGAACTTAGAAGACTTCGTTCATTGGACTCCTCTGCTGGTTCTGATGTTTCTCTTGAGTACAAGGTACTTAGGCCTACAGATTTAAAATAGTTAGAGTTTACATATAACCTCAGGCTAGGATTCCATATGTAGACAAAAATCATTATCTTCCCGCTGAAGTTCAGACATGGATCTAGGTTTCATCTGGGGTTTTGCAACATTTTTTGGTGTGATTAGCACAAAGCATTTACATTTATTGGGCCAGCCCAGACTTTATTTCATCCTTTTCCCAGCCACCAGCTCAACATGGGCATAAACACATTACCAAATCAGTATGCCATTTATCATTGCTCTATCAGCACTGCCATTTCAAACCTGATTGTGCTACGACTGAAGTAATTTTGTTTTGAAATGGGCATCATTAGCACTATAAATGGGTGTTGGTTTTAGAACACAGGTTATGAAATGTACTGCTTTATCTCAACAACAGATTTCCTAGGCGCCTCTGAAGTGTAAGTTAACCTAAAATGCTTTCATTAATGAGGAATGACTGTGTGAGTTTTCATTTCAGTCCCCTCACGATGGTCACTGTCACTGCACAGTTAGATAGCAGTCACGTCCAGCATGTACCTGACCTTTACACACAGGGAGCATGATCCTGCTCTGAGAGTCATTGATTTCCATTGCAGGAGATATCCAGCACTTTACAGCCTTGCGGTCCCAGGAGCATCTTCCTCAAAAATTTGGCAACTTGAATACCATAATTACTTAACTGTCTTATTTAATTATAGCCACATGGAAGAGAGGCTGATAGACAGTACTGCAATAGAACAGAGCCACGTGGGCCAGAGAAGGGTTAAATCACAGTTGAAAACCTCCCTGGATGCACCACGTGGTAGCCTGCTTGACTGTGCACAAGGCTGTCTAGTGTTTATGGCTTTGAACAGAAAGCCAAGTTTGCTCTTCGAGTTTCTGTATGAAATAGTGTGATAACATATCAGGCAGCTAATGTCAAGAGACTTTGGGCTATATTCATAAATGCTTCAGTGAATCAGTAAAGACACAATAAATTATTGCTTCAGAAGTTTCTTCATTCACCTGCTCCAGGCAAATGGGAAAAGGACAATCAATATTTCTTTTTGAAATGCCAGAAATCTGAAGCATATGAAATTTCTTGACAGTCCCTACATTTGCACTGGGATTTTATGAGGTTGCATCAGTTGACCTTCCCCCTCTCAGACTGTATGCAACTTAAAAAATAAGGAATTGTAATAAATATAGCCACAGATGGATTTAAGCACACTACCACAAACCAAAGCATATTCAGTAATCCAGAAAATGGGCCATATTGTAAAGTCAGTTCCTTCTGAATTTCCAGTAAATAAATTGATAATGTTTCCCTTTGAAATGGAAATGAAGTGCAGTTCCATGGGACAAAGTTTTGCTCAGTAAAAATCTCTGACTCTGAGCCAGCATTTCAACAAGGCTTTGTACATGAGAGAACAGGAAGCTCTTGTTTGTTTGTTTTCTAATGAGAGCAGGGATTGAATGAAGAAGGAGGCAAGGAGGTGGTGGTGGTGCTGCCCTAGCTACAAGGCCAGTCATCCCTCATTTGCAGCACAGCAGCCAGATGCAGCTCAGAGTGGGCAATATGGCCAACCCCCTTACAAAACATGGACTTCAATGGCTTTTAGCTCTTGAAGCCATCAACCTTCTTCCTTTCTGCCTATGGTCTCCCTTTGTCCTGCTATTCCTATTTCCCCCCTAGCTGCTTCCACATATCCCTCCACAAGTGGGAAAAACATCCAGGTTTCCTAAAGCACCTTCATTTTTCTTTGAATTTCTCTATAAAACATTCTCAGCTATGATAACTACAGATCTCTCCCATCTCGAGATAGTTTCTAAGATGCACATTGCAACTTCTGCTCTTCTGCAAACACCCTCCCTCTTATTGTTCCCCCATTTTGCAGCCCAGCTCTGTGCCCATTTTGCCCCTCATGCCCTGCTGACTCATGGATTTTGTGGAAGGTGCTCTCCATTTCATAGCTCACCTCAGCAAGCAAGAAGTTGAAAAGAGACAGCTTTTTGCTAAGTTCAGTCCCTCTTACACTGCTCACAAACACGGCTTTGCCCTTTGAGCATTATTTGCACAATGCTGGGTGCTTCATGAAAAGCTTAAATTTGTGAAATAAAGCAAGCCCAATTTGTTTATTGGGCATTTCAAACATTCTGATGTAGGTATGACTTCTGCAGCCTACTCCTATTTTAAGGAAAATGTATGGGTCAGAACACTTTTAGGCATCTCTGACAGAAATACTGTGCATCAGTAAATAAATCCTGGTTTATGAAATGGACTGGTCTATACAAAGCACAGGGAAGTCATTTTCCACTTCTTCTCATCCCTGTCCGTAAATACTCAACACACCCCAAGTATGTGGAGGTGAGACCTCTGTGATAAATCGCAGAGCAATATGCTAAATTAATCTGTATTGCACCCCCATTAGTTTCCTCTGCCTTTTGATTTCTACACCATCTTCTTTGGATTTGTTTTAACATTCCTCTGAACAGTCACTGCTTAAAAACAGAAAACTAAGCCAGAAAGCCCACCATCACCAATGAAATCCCCAGCCACCTAGACAAGATGTATATTCACATTTGCTCATTTTTTCCTATGATCTATGCAGCATCACCATCATCTGGAGCATACACATTTTATTTACATTTATGTAGTATAATGCATGTAATTCACTTAGACAAAGTCAAATTTGGAGCTAATTCCTTTTACCTCACACATTAAGATCCATTGCTCTCAGGATTGCAAAGGCCATGATGTACCATTTAGTGATGGCCATAAAGAATTTGGTAGTAGCAAGTTTGTAGCAATATATATAAATATCATAGTATTTAAGTATCCACCATTATTAGCTCAAAGAACCTGCAGTGAGCTGTAATGTGAATCATGTGCTCTCAAACTTGTTGCAGATGACATCATCCATTACTAGTGACCATTCACACATCAGCTGTTGCCAATTATTTCTATCCACATAACATATAAACCTAGTCCAGAAGAATTTCTGATCGTCACATCCAAAGTATGCTTTGTAATGTGACAGATAGGACTATTAGCTGCTCTGACTCCTGCATGGAGTGGACTCAGATGTTGGTGACAATATGATGATGGTCATAACCTGGAGCTATGGAGGCTGGGCAGATGCAGAAGTGTGGCTGGTCTCTGCTGAGTTGTCCTCTCTGGTACAAACCAAGGAGGACTGGATCCATGTGATTGCCTTGATACTGGGGACTTTAATGTCCTTGGAAAATGAGTGAGATCTACTTTAACTATCTCTAATAAAAGAAAATGACAATAAACCATTCTCCAGGCAAGAGCTGTAAATACCACTGTGTATATTGGCTTTTACAATTGAGGCATTAGCCAGATTATCTCAGACTGTGTAATTTAGGGTCTTTCATCATTTCAATTTCCAGTTATGGTAGGAAAAAAAGCAACGTCTGGAAGATAAGTATCACATAAGGAAGAAAATCCCAGGCTTAAAATATATTTAATAATTGAATGGTCTAATAAAAAAAAAAAGCTAGTCTTAATATTTTTCCAAAGTGGACTTAAAAACCCAGTACCTCCTTTTATGAAATTCAGAGCTTTCTCTTCTTCAACATCAGGGAAACTGAAATTATCACAGTCTAATAATTCCAGCAAATTTTCCATGGCACAGTGGTGGACAGCAATAAGTTAAGTAGGAAGCTATTAAATATAAACTACAACAATGCCTAATTCCCAGTTGAAATGAGGATGCAGACACTGCAAGTTTCTGAACTTCAGTTGTAACAACAATTTTGACTGGTCTTCAAGTCCAATGCCTTGCACTGAAGCAGATGTTTGTACTTTACCTCCGCGTGTAATTTAGCTATTGAGCAAAATGGAATGGCAGAGCAGATGCACTTGCTGTGTGATGTATGTGATTCAGTGACCTTACAGAATCAGAGAGGAAATCAGACTTCATAAATGTTCATAGTTTGCTTGCTGTTTGTGGAAGGTCCAGACAAGTAGGTGAAGAAGACTGGGAGGTTATGAAAGAAACTTGTCATCCCTGACATTCAATCTCGTATAATGAGTAACTATCAACATGGAAACCTGCTTTTCATAAGGCATGTGGGAAAACAGGCAGAACAGCAGTTTTGCACTCCTCTTTCACCTAAGTAAAACACATACCCTAGCAGAAAAGTGAATGGCAAATGTGCCATTTCTGAGAGACAGGAAGATTTGTCACAGGGGCTGCTTACCTCAGCCACTCCTGTCTGTCCTCAAGATGTCCTCAAGCCATCCATGAGGCTCAGTGGGCAGAAGTAAGGCCATCTGGGCATCCTGTGGTGGTGCGACCAGCAAGGGAGGTTGTTGAAGCACTGAAAACTCTTCACCTTATGAAATAACTTCATGACATGCAAGTGAGTAAATCATCATCCCGTGAGCAATTTGTCCCTCCGCTCTGCCACGCAAATCACAGCAAAGTGGCAGGAGCATGGTGCTTATTTGGCTGCAGAGCATGAAGAGGACTCAGACCTCCAGGCCTCCTGGCATGGCAGGCCAGGACCCTTTCCTTCCACCACTCACTGCTTAGGTGCCAAGGCTGAAGGCAGCAACTGCCTTTGCTCCCAAAGCCAGTCTCTATACTTTCAACAGGACCAGAGCAGTTCCTGACCAGCCTTCTGCTGGCATCTGCCCTCCCTCTTTGCTTGGTCTTGACCTGCTTGGCCACATCTGTGCCATAGGGGATCTACGAGTATCTGAAGAGAGGTTATAAGACGGATGATGGGACAGCTGACTAAAACCCCATCCTATTCCCAGCTAAGGTGAAATGCATGTTGTAGGTTTTAGCAGGGTTCATTTTCTTCCACGTCTTCCAAAATAACATTAACTGATAGATGACAGAGCACCTCTCCCTGTCTACTCGCATGTGTGGAGGCAGAGCTCCTTGCTCACAGAGACATTTCAAGGGTTTGTGTGTGAGAATGCCAGTGGTTTGGTCAGCCACCCTTAACAAATGTGTAAAAATCCTGATTGAAGCTTCATTATGGCAAAGTAATTATTTCTGAGTCATGATGGCAGGCGGTCCCAATTAGCTCTAAATAGGATATAAGTAGCAGGAGCAGAAAACCTTCTGCTGGGAGGATCTAAATTAGACGAGGCTGAGGATACTCCAGACAACAGCAAAGTAAATAGGAGGCTAGGTAGTGTTATTGCTTTCCGGTTTCCAGGAACTGCCAATCCTGGGAAGAAGGCAGGCAAAGGCTGGATTTTCTGTGCCACGCCACAGAAGGGCTGTGCCATAGCTACTGCCTCCTCTTTATGGAGTAATTCTCACAGAGACAGTTCTACCTCTGTTACCAGCATCCCTGCCCTGGTGGCTGCACCCTCAGGGGCTGGAGTTGCACAGGGGAATCCGAGCAGGCCACCAGCCACCAACTTTCCTTCACAGGGCTGAAGGAGATCCTGCTCCATCACTGCCTTGTTTACTTGGTCGATATTTTGCATTTTGGGGCTTCCTCCCCACTGACAGGCAGGGCTGCTGGGCAGCTGCATCTGCAAGGCTGAATGTAAAGATATGCAAGGGGATTTCAGATTCCTTATTAATGTTTTACAGTGTTATCTCAAAAAAAATATTTACAGCTTTCCTTAAACATTACAACTAACTTTGTGATTTTAATATACATTTGTCCCTTGGGTTTTTCACCCATTAAGATAGATTAAGTGACTATTCTAATGTACAATAGCAGATTTTGCCCTGTGGTTTAGCGGCTGGCTGTGGTTGACTGATACCCAGCCCTCTGAATCCCCGCTGAGCATCTAAGCTCTATGAGCTGCAGTGAATGCATTTAATCTACATAAAAAGAACACAAATTGCATGTTAGCCTTTTTGAGCCTTGTAATCAGTTTTACAGTTTGCTTGGTACGTTTCTCTGCAGTGCTGGTGGCTCCAAGGAGGTTCCAAGGATTCTTCTTTTTTCTCCTGCCTCACATGAAAAAAAAAGTGTTTGCATTTTGATTGTGCCTATTCCATGACCTCCATAATTTAACCGTTGTTCATATTTAGTGCCGACTAGAGTCCTGGGGGTGGCTGATAACAATAATTTGTAATAAAGCATATGCAAGCTTGATTATTTTTATTCTTGTTTTCCCTAATAATGCAAAATTAAATTTGTTAATTAAAACAGATGAAATCAAATAGGATTCTGGGGCTGCAAAAACACTTGGATTATCCTGGCCTCGCATTTAGGATGATAATATTGTTTGACACGTATACAGTGCTTCTAAGCAGTGTAGAGGTTAATCTTCACCCTCCCATCCCTCGGACGTGTGCTGTTATTCCACAATTTGCAGCTGAGGATGCCTAAGCAAAGAGGTTAATGCCAGAATTATCCAATTCCCACACAAGCACAAGCAGCCTTCTGCAGGCTCAAGCAGGAGCAGGGTTTTGGAAAGTCAGGAGATGCTGATGGAAGGCTGCGGGTGCCTGAGCATATCTGTGGCAGAAGATCTGGGAGAAGGATTTGGGGCAATGGGCACACCCTGTCGTGGTCCAAATTCAGTTGCACATCTGCCAGCTGCTGCCCTGCACAGCATGCAGATGAGAGGCTTCTCCCAAAATTATTGTAATCCCTGATGCATACATGCTCTTTAGGACTCAAAAGAAACAAAGCCAAACTAAAGACTAGGGCAAAATCTACCCTTTAGACCAAAGAGTTCCCTGACAGAATGCGGCTTCAGCTGCATATTTTGTGGGGAAGTGTTAGTATCGGTGTTGGCAGATGAGGAACTATTTTAACCCTCTATCTCAACTCAATTCCAGCTCTCGTCTGTTGGATGCTTTTGAAATACCTCTCTCATACACAAATGTACTTTGGTGCGCAAGTGAAAACATAAAGGAAATTAAGCACACTGAAATATGATGCCTTGGCAGCTTTAACATTTATTTTGGAGGAGAGTTTCATTTTCTGGGGCAATGCAGCACGCCAGGCTCCATGCTTTCACTTAGTACCACTTCCCCACAGTGCCACAGAGCCTTGACCTGCACAGCCCCAGTTCCTGACCAGATCTGGTGGGGATAACTTCTTCTGTGATTACATTAGCTGCACAAGCTGCAGTTTATATTGAAATCTCCACCTTCTTCCAACTTGCTAGCGGATCGGCAGCAGTGACTGGGCCCGACTCCCCGACATGTGGCCCTGCATGTGGCAGGGGCTTTGGAGATTCATGATCCAACCCTGGCCATTCTGTGATTCTGTGATATTGGCTGCAACCAGTTTTCTGGCATGGTTCACGCACTGTGAACGTCCTCTTCTACACCATGCCAGCGGAGATGCAGATCAGCTGCTGCTGTGGCCAGCAGGAAGCAGAGAACAGCAAGCAAGCTGCAAGCTGGGAGAGCTTGTATGTGGTGAGCAGCCAGCTCAGACAGTGAAACTTACTCTCAGAGAATCATAGAACTGTTTGAACTGGGAGGGACTCTAAAGGCCATCTAGACCAACTCCCCTGCAACAAACAGGGACATGCACAGCTAGATCAGGGTGCTCAGAGCCCCATCCAGCCCGACCTTGAGTGTTTCCAAATCAAGATCTACCACTTCTCTGGGCAATCTGTGCCACTGTCTCACTGCCATTATCATTAAAAAAAAACTTTCTCCTTGTTCCAATCTAAATCTCTCTCATTTTCCCTTTGTTCTATCACAATTGACCCCTTCTTTCCTACAGCCCCCCTTCAGATTCTGCAAGGCCGCTATCAGGTCTCCCCAGAGCCTTCTCTTTTCCAGGCTGAACAGCCCCAGCTCTCTCACCATGTCCTCAAATGGGTGGTGTTCCATTTTTATGATCCCCCTCTGGACATGCTCCAACAGCCCCATGCCTCTCCTGTACTGAGGACTCTGCACCTGGATGCAGTACTCCAGGTGAGATCTCACCAGTGCAGAGTAGAGTGCAGGAGAAGAATCACCTTCCTCACCCTGCTGGCCATGTTTTTTTTTTATGAAGCCCAGGATACAGTTGGCATTCTGGCCTGTGAGGGCACATTGCTGGCTCATGTCCATCTTTCCCTGCACCAGAACCCCCAGGTCCTTTTTGGCAGAACTGTGCTCCACCTTTGCATCCCCCAGCTTGTACTGATAGTGGGAGTTGTCACAACCCAGGTGCAAGACCCTGTAGTTGGTTTCATTGAACCTCATGAGGTTCACCTCACAGAATCACAGAATCACAGAATCACAGAATTGTAGGGGTTGGAAGGGACCTCCAGAGATCATCGAGTCCAACCCCCTGCCAAAGCAGGTTCCCTACAGCAGGTTGCACAAGTAGGCATCCAGACCTCAGCCCACTGATTGAGCCTGTCCAGGTGTCTCTGAGGTATCTCATCCCTATGGTGTGTCAACAGAACCCTGCACTTTGGTGACATCTACAAAAATGCTGAGGGTGCATTAGATACCACCGTCAATGTCACTGATGAAGAGATTAAACATCAGTCCCAGTATTGACCCCTGAGGGACACCACTCATCACTGTCTCAGTCTTATAAGGGAATAAAAGCCCTGGAAAGTGGAGTTTTGACACCTCAGCTGGAGATACAGGATGGTGACATACAACGTTGCCTTCCCAAAGGGTCCAGGTTGACAGTTCCCTTTGCACCACTTCCTATCCATCAGGACTGAGATGTGGGACATCCTCACTGAAGGGAAGGCAATTATCAGCCTGCAACATGAGTTGATGAGGAGCTCCATGAGGGGCTGGCTGCTGAGGACTGCTGGTAACAAACAGAGTCAGTGGGGCTGGACATATCCCAGGCATCCCAGGAAGTGGCTTATAGCCTCTGCTGGCCATAAAAGAAAAGACTGCAGTTATCTACAAATTCTCCCTAAAAAGTAAAAAGACAGTAAATGCTGCCAGTTCCAAAGGGTGAATGTTGCAGAAAGCCATGAGGATGCTGAGAACAGATTACCTCCTTTTTCCTCAGAGAAACTCTTCGGGACATCTGGCAGACAGCTATAAAATTCTCCTATTTTATGTTTTAATTACATTTTGAGATGGTTAGGCTAAGCATCCGTGCTTTAAAAAGAGCAAACTCTGTGCTCTGAGTACATGGAAAATGAGAAGATCTACCAAGAAGTGTAGCTGTGTTTTGGTTAGTTGTCACTTGTAACTCAGTATGTTATAAATAATGGAAGAGGGAACACTGAAACACGAGCTCCAACAATTTTCACCAAGAGTCCAACAAAGGAAAAGACTATCAGTGTTGACAAGAATTGTTTGGTGGAGAATGATATTGCATATTGCTGAGCCTGTGAACATCAGATTTACATAAACTCCTTCCATATGAGATGTTAATCAGGAAGGAGAGCTGAAGAATCTGAAAACAATCATCATTTCTCTTTTCAAACCCCCCAATGCTTAGTATGGGGATTCTGTGGCACTCCTGCATGTGGAAACACAGGGAGAGTCCAGGGCAGGCAGGCATGGACTCATCAGAAGTGGAGGAAACTTCTGAGAAAAGAGAGGTCATAAACAGGCCCCGAGCTGAGAAATGTGCACTACTGGCACTGAACCAGCTGAAAGGGTTTGCTTTGGGAGGGTGGGGGGGGAAGGAGAGGCAGAGAAATGAGTGCCTGAGCTGAGGCAAGTCTGATCAGAATGTTCCAGGGATAGGTTAGTTCAGTGATAGAGATTAATAAGAAGACTAAAAAGTGCCAGTGCATTAAACCTTGAAGTTTTAAGAGCACAGATGCAAAAGAGGAAGATCTGTAGACATACACACGTAACTGAGATTAATGGGGATAGTTATAGTTCCTACAGATTAACCTTTGTGATAACTGAAAATATTCACAAAGCTAATGTGGTAGAGAACCCAGAGAAGCCCCAGAGAAGCTGTGGTGCCCCATCCCTGGAGGCACTCAAGGCCAGGTTGGATGGGGCCCTGGGCAGCCTGAGCTGGTGGGGAGCAGCCCTGCAGGGGTTGGGGCTGAGTGGGCTTTGAGGTCCCCTCCAATCCAAGCCATTCCGTGATTTCATGATTCTACAATAATAGCTGCATGCAAAACATAGAGGCATATTCATATGAATATATTTCCTAGATAAACAAGTATATATGAAAATGCATAAGTATTGTTTACGTATTCTTGGACCAGATTTTGGAACAGAGGAGTCATTTTCCAAAAAGCAAGCAATCATATTTGACAGCTTCTAAGCAAGAGTTCAGTTTTTATTTTGAAATGACAATTTGCTTTCAAAAATGCAAAATTAATTTGGAAAAAAACAAAAACAAAGAGGGAGGTGGGTTGCTCTATTTACCTTTGTACAGCGATCCAGTGGTGGAATACAGTTTGATTGAAAAATATATACTGTTCCCAAGGGAACTGCCAACTGAAAGGACTCGCCAGCATTTACTGACTGATCATGGAGCAGATGATCACTTGCTCTCAGTTTATGCTGGTATAAAGACAGAGAAAATCTACTGGCTGGAAGGACCTGCTCTAGTCACCTAGCAAGCTCCTCTTCAAGGACCAAATGAAATAACTGTGACCAGAACATCATCCTCAGCTCTGAGCAGGAGGAGGTGAGCAAGCATTCTTCAGCGCAGCTGCCCAAAGATGACAGTAGCAGCGCCTGGTGCAAGGAAGCTACAGCTCAGCCATCCCCAATGACACTGGCCGTAATCTCTCTGGCTGCCAGGGGCTTCCCCTGCTTGCCTTCCCCAGCTCTGCCTCCTGCTCACAGCCGTGTAAGAGGGTCAGACCTCCAGGACACACAATTAGAGAATGCACCATTAAGAACGAGACTCCAGATTATCTATACATTTTTAATGTCCATTTTGTCCCCCCTCTAAATGCTCTCAGGGGATATTTGTGGCATTTCTTAAGCTGCATTTTTTTTTTTTTCCTGAGAAATGGATCTGAAAGATTAATGCAAAGCCAAGCAATCTTTTTCACTTAAACAAAGTCAGTGGCACATAAACCGTCACTCCCCACCTACTTCTGGGGAATAAATATCTATATATTGCAGGAATAATGGTGACTCCAGTGTGCATACTGCTTGCCAGAAACACCAGTGAGTGCTACATGTATTCTTTCAAATAATACGGTGTGTTTGCAGCTTTAAGATACCTGAAGCCAGAACAATCTCCAAAACTGGGTTATTTAATCCCACCAGTAACTACATACAGCCACTGCAGAGAGATGCAAGTGTCCATGCTCTGCTCGATGGGGCTGAGAGCAGAAAGGGAAAAGCCCTGAGCAGTGTGCCCAGAGACCCTCTCCCACACCCAGTGCTGTCAACAAATCTCTCCTATCTGGGACCTTTCAGATTAGGCATGGACACTGAGATCTGCTACATGTCTGTCCTGACTTCAGCTGGGATAGAGGGTTTTTAATTCCTAGTGTCTGGTATGATGATGTATTTTCACTTTAGGAGAAAAGCAATGTTGATAGCACAACCGATTCTCTCCCCCATCTCACTGGGAGGTGGGTAGCAGCAACTGTGGTACTGAGCTGCCTGCTGGATTAGACCACATCAGTGCCTCCACTCTATGTACTATGTAATGCTATGTACCCAATATTTTCTCCTCCCAGAAATCTAAACTAAGTTTTCCTTTCCTTGACCCTTGGCCAACACTCACTGTCCTACCATAAATAATTCCCCACCTTTGTTTAAACTGTTAAACTGTATGTATTTATTGCCTGTCATTGCATTCCCCGGTACAGCTAAATACCCTGCTGGTCTGCAGTCCCTCTTCCCAAGTCTTCCTCTCCTGTCCGCCCTCCCACCAGCCCCTCCTCCCTCCGGCACAGTGGACCTTCTCCTGGCAGAAATGAGGCACAGAGAAAAGGACTGAATGAATGAGGCCCTGGAGCATGTCCAAAGGGCTACAAAGCTGTGAGGGGTCTGGAGCACAAGTCTTATGGGGAGTGGCTGAGGGGACTGGGATTGTTCAGCCTGGAGAAGAGGAGGATCAGGGGAGACCTTATCACTCTCTACAATTCCTGAAAGAAGCTTGTGGTGAGGTGGGGTTTGGCCTCGTCTCCCAGGTGACAGTGATAGGATGAGAAGGAATGGCCTCAAGTTACGCTGGAGGAGGCTTAAATTGGATATTAGGAAAAATTTCTTCTCAGAAAGAGTGGTGAGGCAGTGGCACAGGCTGCCCAGGGAGGTGGTGGAGTCATTGTACCTGGAGGTGTCCAAGAACTGTGTGGATGTGGCACTGAGGGATGTGCTTAGTAGGCATGGTGTGATAGGTCAGTGGTTGGACTAGATGATCTTAGAGGACTTTTCCAGCCTTAATGATTCTATGATTCTATGAATTATCTTCTTGACAGCTTTTGCAAGTTCTTGTTTGAGAAGCTTTGTTGATTTTTGGTGGTCCTCTTACAGTGAATGGACCAACGAAATGGAGACCAAAATGAATGTCTGAAGAAGTATTGTGCCATCCAGCTGGTCCTCAGGGAAGACAACCTGATCTCTGGAAGGACGGAGGAGCACAGGCACTGAACAGTGCAGAGGGCACACTTGTTGTCAGCACTTCCAATTGACAAGTAGCAACTGATCCCAGGCAGCCATGCTCCAAAACAATGCCCAGGCTGCAGGACAGTCAAATTTCATTATCCCTTCTGCAAAACATATGGAGGAAACAAAATATTGGAGGATACTCCAGTGACAGCTAATGACATTACTGAAATTACTATAAATATCAGCTTTAATCTAATCAAAAACAGTATATCAAAGGCATTAAAGCTGCAGATGCTTACTGTGCCAGGGGGGAGCCAAATGAAACCTTACAGATGTGTCATACTGTGAAGTTATATTTGCATAATAGAAAATGAATGCTGGCTGCATCTCGGGTTTCTGCTGCTTTTGAAACCGGGGGGATGTGGACATTACATATAGTGAAGATCTTTTTAGGTAGCCTAAGGTTCAGGCAGACAAAGACAAACAGAAATACAGACCATCTGCAGGTCCAACAAAAAAATCCCAATGAATGGACAGATCGAGCACTTCATCCCTTGCTAATTATTACATGGGCTGCTCTGTCGTGTATTTAATTAGCATCATTTCTTTTGAAAGCACATTTTGCTGACCCGATGCTGACTGTGGGGTGAGAGCCACCAAAGTAACATCAATCAGTTAATTAATTGATTAACACGTTTCCCTCTTTCTTAATTCCTGCTGATGATTTTCATTTAGCTGCTTTTAGGCTCTGAATTTTCAGAGGATTTGTTTCTGGGCAACCAGAAGGATGAATGGATCTGTGATATTATTTTGCTGCTGAAAAGAGAGGATGCTTTGGCATCCTTGCAGGGTCTCCAGCACCTGGATGAACACTGCTGGGAAGTAAGACAACAGGTGTACTTCTGTTAAATGCAGGAACGATCCTGCTTACCACTGAAAAAATGAAGAGGGGCTGCTCATTTCTCACTGCTGTGCTCATATCTCCCCTCCAATGTGCATATGAACAGGAGATGTTCCTAGACTTAGGCACAGCACCACTTCTTGATTGTGAATATTTCCAAAATGGAAGAGCAACAGCAACTAGAGGCTTCCACAAATGTGTGCCCAGACACATGGTCCAGCCCAGCTGACTTTGCTAGAGGCTGCTGCCTGTTTCTGTCTGTCCACCCCGGTCAGCAGGAGCCCAGCCACAGCCTTGCCCTTCTGCCTCTCATAGCTCTGAGTCCAGCTTCTCTGGCTTTGGTCTCGGTCCAAGTTTCTCTTTGATGCAATGAGAACTGCACTTGTTCCTGGTGAGACATCCTCAGCCGTGCTCAGTAAGGGCATAAAGGATCAGCCAGATGTCTCCCAGACACTCCATGTTGCTGGGATAGACAGAAGGTGTGGAAAGAAGTACAGGTCCAGCAACAGGGTAGCTCACTGTGGCACAGAGGGACATGGTTAGTGGGCATGGTGGTGATGGGCTGGCAGTTGGGCTAAATGATATTAGTAGTCTTTTCCAACCTTAATGGTTCTGTGATTCTGTGATCGCCCTCTAGTTCAGCTCTTTGGAAGATTCTGGAGGTGTCCCATGCTGGGAACACATTGTCAAAGTTAGGGCAAAGAAGTGTGCAATGCTGCCCCAGCACTGGGAAGGGCAGGAGAGCTCTGTCCTTTTGCAGCAGTTGAGGTTGAATCTCACCAGGCTGCACAGGGGTTTCACCTGGCTCAAGGCTCACATGAGGTCCCAGATGGAGAAAATGGATTTTGCCCTGCAAGATTATCTGCCTGGATTTATTAATGCCACAATTTGCATGAAGATACTCATTTAGAAACTATTCCGCCAAAAGCACCGGGAAAAGAAAGAGGTTGACTGGAAAAAGGATTTCTGTTTGGCCTTAATTGAAAGTAGAAAATAATGTTTGTACTGCTGCACGCCAAGTATTTTAGAAGGATTTGAGATTACAACACAGAGTAGGTTAATGGCAGTTTCATAACCTAATCTGCTATAGAACTCTGATTTTAGCGGCCATCTCTCCTGCCCTGGCTTAGCAGGACTCGCTCAAATCCCAGCAGGTTCAAGGAGCTGAAGGCTCAGCACTCTCAGTCACAGTGCTGCCAAGTGCTGAGGCTTAACCACAGGGACAAATGATAGCACACAGTCTGTTGTACCCCCAAAAACCTTCTGTTTTTTCAAGGCAGCACCCAAACCCACCCCATGGCTCTGCATCCTCCCCACGGCTGCTACCCGTGGCAGGATGAAGGCAGCAATTAGGCCCACACAAGGTTTCCTGCACACCCTGAGGGAACTCAGAGCATGCTGAGCTCCTTATGCACTGATCTGATGTGTGCTGCGTTGGGATTTTCCTGCTGCGTGGAAGGACGCGAGCGGACTGTGCCTTTCAAATGACACTTCTAGCTCCGCTCAACCAAAAACACTGACAGACGCGTGGATTTATACTTCGAAACCTGCAGGGAAAGACTGGGGAAGGAGGATGGGGACGGAGACGTCCAGCTGTTGGAAGGGAAATATTTAGGGAAGATAGAGGAAGCAGCCAGCAACTGGTACGGCTAACCTACAAATGTCAGCGCTGCAGAGCAGGCAGTCTAAAAATAACCTCCAATTGTCTCCCAGTGATTGCAGCAGCAGCACAGCTCGAGCGCAAGGGCCTGAGAAAAATCACCAGCGGGGGAAGGATTCCAAGTGCAGCTTTTTTAAAGGCCCATGCTTTTAGACATCTCTGATTCAAACAGAAAAGCAAATGCCAGGTTTGCAGAAGTCTAAGGGCGAGTTAGGTTTGATTAATAGCATTCGCCGAATGAATGTTACCTCTGAAAAGCAGTATAGGCTGGATTGCAGCTATTGTCTGGAATGCTGAAAGTACAAAACATGGTTGAGAACTCCTCTTCAGGCCTTCCAGACCCAATACTTTAGATGAGAGAACTGAACACCTCTCCTTATAATTTATATGCTTTGTTTTTTGTCAGTCTCCCTGTTCTTTTACACCCTACCAACTATTTCTTTCTCTTTTCACTGATTATTGAAACAAAGTCTATGGCAGCATTACATTAATTCATAACAATTCTTCAGAATCGATTTTAAAGCATGATGCAGAGAACTGTATGCTTTCATTCTTCACCCCTGTCTGAATCCCTTGTTCTACAGCAGGTGCACGCAGGCTCCAGATGCAGAGAGCCAGGGTAAGGACATCATCACTCCATCTCCATGCGCAAGAATTTGAGAAGGCAGACCAGCTAAAAAGAGAGGACCTGGCACATAATGGTATTTTAAACAAATGAGTAAAAATGCTTTTGAAAGACAAGACAACTAAATACCTCTCCAACAATATACAGGACTGCTGCTTACCTACAAATGTTATAACACACTGCTGAAGATTAGAGGGGCTGCTTTTCCTATTAACGGTACAGTCGTCTATGGTTTAAGGACTGGGAATAGAACCATCGAATCATTAAGGTTGGAAAAGACCTGTAAGATCATCTAGTCCAGCCACAAACACGTCACACCGTGCCCACTAATCTTGTTCCTATGTGTCACATCCACATGTTCCTTGAACACCTCCAGCAACAGTGACTCCACCTCTTCCCTGGGCAGCCTGTGCCACTGCCTCTCCATCTTTTCTGAGAATAAATTTTTCCTAATATCCAACCCAAACCTTCTCTGGTGCAACTTGAAGCCATTCCCTCTCATCCTATCACTGTTATCTGGGGGAAGAGGCCAACCCTCACCTCACTACAACCTCCATTCAGGCAGTTGTAGAGAGCAATAAGATCTCCCTTGATCCTCCTCTTCTCCAGACTGAACAATCTCAGTTCCTTCAGCCATTCCCCATAGGACTTGTAAATAATGATGTCATGAGTTTCTTCCCCTCTAGAATGGGATATTTTCTGAAAGCTGAAGTTTAAACAGCTAAGTCTGGGCAGTAACATTTTTGGATCTAAACATTCCTCATCTATTCTTTTATATTCTTTTTCTACTCTGTGAATGGAAAAAAAACCACAGTGTGGTTGCTGGCAAATGCTCCCAATATCTCCACAGACCCCAGTGGTTTATGCACTGTCATACCAAACCAGAGCAAGAAACACCAAGTGTGCCTGAACCATGGGATCTGTTGCTGCTGCTCTGGGAAGGTGAGCAGCAGGGATGTGGGGGAGCATGCAATGGGCATGGAGCTGGCACCAAGGCAGTGCTGCATGGAAGGTGGGACAATGGCAAGGTCCCTCTAGGGCCAGTTTTTCAACTTATAAGCAGTTGTGATTGCTGTCTGTGCTGTGAGTTTGCAGCAATGGTGAGAGCATTCCCGATGCCATGTGGGCAGGTCAGGAAAGGTGAATCACAGAATTACAGAATTGTAGGGTTTGGAAGGGAAATCGGGATCATCTAGTCTAACCCTCCAAGGATAGAGTCAGGTGAGCGACTCTTCCTCAAAGGGAGGCAGTGGTAGGTACGTTCATAAATTTACCATTGCATGAGCACTACCACATTTCAGTGCCCCATCACAGCATGTTCAATGCACCCAGACCCAGCAATGTGAGCACAAGGCAGAACTGGTGGCAAAAAATCATGTCTGCATGTAATTGATAGAAACAGCACAAAGCATTATTAAGCTGTTAATTGGTTATTTGAACTTGCCCTGGATTCACTGGAATCATCCTGAGGTGGGCTTGCAAATGGAAGTACTGCAGATGTGGGTACACCATCAGCTTTGGACTTCAACCAGTCGGCACTTGTGCATCACAGAAGCTCTGTAGGTGGCTCCAGAGTGCCAGATGGCTTAAAGCACATTGCCCTATGTGCTCCAGCGCCTCTGCCACCCCTCAAAGCCCCCAAACAACCAGCATATAGTGAACACGTGCTGAATGCCCTCAGACATGTGCTAGCAATGGCCACATTCTGCACTCTCAGTTTAAGAGAGTGGTTCTCCAGCTTGTGTGGTGAATCAATTTACTTTACTCACTCATGCCCACTTCCTTAGTTCATGGAAATGACACCGCCCTGGCTGGGAGCGCTGATGGCAGGAGGCTTGGGTGACCGAGAGCCAGAGCTGTTTGTGTTTACATCATTGGTCTGAATCCAACAGAGGCTGATAGTAAAAGAAAATATTAGCCATCTGCCCATCACTTGATAGCTTTTCCAGCTATAAAACCAAGAATGGATTAGATACAGGGGCTGACTGAATCTGCCTTGCCAGGGCTGGCCTTGCCATCATCACCCTCAGCACCCGCCATCAGGGAGCTCCAGCAGGGCCCCCGACAGCTTCCATTGACACCAACTTGTTACAAATATTGAAGAAAAAATACTGAAGAGGGAAGATGGTTGTGTATAGCCCATTGCTCCCTCTCACCATGCATCATGCTGTTTATGAACTAGCAGATGCCACACAATGGCCAGTCCTCTTGGAAGTGCTTACAACGGCACAGTTGGAAGGTAGACTTTGTCTATTACTATATTATTGTAATGTTCTTCCTTGTCAAAACAGAGTCCTGTATGTTAATATTTCCCACCAGCAACTGCACTTTACCACATACTAAAATCCCTCAGCTGTAAAGATAATGCTTTGTGCAGTTTATAGCCTTGGAGGTATAGGTAGCTCACACACTCCATATGTCAACATTGCCAGCAGAGGCACAGGAGGCGGACGGCTGCTGCCTCCATTCGCAGGACATCGCTTCTCTCTGGGGACTTGGATGTGGCATAGGGGCTTCCTCATGCTTCCACTGTGAGCCTCGGTCTGAAAGGGCCCTAGCACAAGTGGTGGGCTTGTGTTGTACCAACTACCCCTTATCATGCATGGCAGTAATAACTGCATGGAAAGAAACATGCCTCAGGACAATGTGGGTGCTGTGCAAAGGTCACTCTCTTCAGACCCTAATTGCTTAGCAGAAGTGACATTTAAATTGTATATCATTAAAATCATAACAAATTTATTTACCTCCTCCCTTATCTGGATAATTTTTGCATATATTACGCGTTTGATATATTGCATGCTATTGAGATCAGAGTGCATTTGCATCATAAAATGATGTCGTGTGGAATCACGATGACATGGGGTGCCAGGCGCCTACTGTTACTCATTTGCTGGCTCCTTGAGCTTTGCAGGAGAAGTATGGTGGCTGATTCAGCGAGAGCAGGTAATACTGCAAACAGAGGGGGAATGTGATATGGTGAACATTTCTGCACAGTGAAAAGAAAGTTGCAGCAAGAAGTAGATATAATAACATGCATGTGCATCTGGTTCAGTTCTGAATCATTTATTCAGTGCTAGCATTGACATACATGTATATATACACATGTATACAAGTGTTTATATGCAAGAATCTATGGATTCTTCTTTCTAGTTCAAAAGAGAGCATTGCAGGCAAAATCTTCCATGCATTAAAAATAACATTATTTTTTAGAAACTGGATATACTGCTCGTCTAACATCTCTAATGGGCATTTTCTCTCTTGCCCATAATTAGACTTCAAACACTACATTTTAGCTGCATCAGCCTTAAAACTACATTCAGCACGACACTGGTTATCTAGCTAAAAGCAAGTTTAAATAAGACAGAATTAGCTATCCCCTCTATTCCTGGTTTCACTCATGTGTGTTAATTTCTTTTGCTTGTGTAATTTTTTACTCACCTTTCTATTGTACTTCTGGATACTTGAAGCTGTGTACCATATAAGAGAACAGCCCAATGGCCACACCAGAGGCTGAAGGAATCACAGATTCACAGAGTATCGTGAGTATCCTGAGTTGGAAGGGACCACAAGGATCCAACCCCTGGCTCCACACAGCACCAACTAAAACCAAACCCAATGTCTGAGAGCGCTGTCCAGACGCTCCTTGAACTCTGGCATTCGGGGTCGTGCCCACAGCCCTGTGGTGCAGACTCTTTCCCTAATGCCCATCCTGAAGGAGCTTACCTTGCCCTCCTAAGAGACGGTGAAACAAATCCAACCACACATTTCTTCAAGTGTTTAGCTTCCTTCTTCTACAGACAGACTGTGGAGAACAAGGAACCATTTGCTCTCCTAAAGCATGTGGAAAATGTTTATTTGCTGCTTTACAAGGCCTGAACCAAAGCCTATTGGCCTCTTTCCAGTCCATTGAATTTTTATTTATTTATTTTCTATTAAAGCTGGGAGAATGTTTTTGGTGAATAACGCATTTGTCAAAAAATGCTGTCTTGAAGAAGCAACTTGTAGAATTGAGTCAAACATAAGTAGATTTAGCTGGGAAACAAACAGAAAACATTCATAAAAACCTAACTGAGACACTCCATGTTTTTCTTTGGAAAATATATATTTGTTTCACATGTGACATTTTTTAAAGGCTACAAAAAGGGATCTAGGTTGCTTAGAATCTGTAGTCAAGTCTTTTTTGTTGTTGTTGTTTTTGGTTTTGTTTTCTTTTCTTTTCCAGACTGTCCACTATGCCAGACCCTAGAGATGAGTTTCTTACCCCTTTCTATTCCATCTTCTCTGCTCGTATCACTTTTACTTGCTTCTTGCTGCCATTCCTCATAATTTGCAGCACTCCTCCCCAGCACTTACTCAGCTGAACAGACTGTAAATTGCTAATCTCCAAATTTATTGCAGGCAAAAGATGGCACCATTGGCTGGCAGTAAGCTCTTACGCTATGGCTTATGCAAAGTATAGCAAACACTGGCTGGCTGTTGTGCCCTTGTGTATCGATCTCAAAACACACTATAGAGAAGACTACAGGTAAAATCCGTAAGCTGTAGGAGATTTTTGCCATAGGGTCAAAGTAGTATTTCCTCCTCCCTACACAGAGATAATTGTTAAAGACCACAAAGGACTACGTCATATCATCTGTAACAAACACTTCAAAGTGTACCCCCCCAAACCCTTCAGTGTTGCCGCCAGCTAAACCTCATGCACAGTGTCCCATGCCTCTGTGGTTAATTGGGATTTCCTCCAACAAAAGCAAGCCGGGTCAGCAAAGGGCCGTGCTTTGCACTTTGTGCTGCAGTGAGCGAGCCTGGGAGCTGGCTGCCCGGGTGGCTTCAACTGACCGCGCTGGCTTCTCTTGTGGGGCTTTGCTTTCTGCCAGGCTGCTTCTGGAAAGCTGTTGAGTCTGTTTGACCTATTTGCCTTCTGAGCTGCCTCATCTCTTCCCTGCAAGCGTCACACAGGCAGCCTGAGATCTATCTATTGTGCTTCCAAGGATTGCCCATCTATTTTACTGGTCATTAAAACTTAATGCAAAGATTTCCTTTCAGAAAAAGAAAAAAAAAAAAATAGGGACAGAGCACTCCTTTCTTTTAATAATGCTGTCTGAGTTTACCAGCTATGCCTAGACGCTTGGTTTCACAGCCACAAATCAAGAACTCAAATGCCCATAGCAAACATGCACATTTCCCTAGGACATTGCTCTTTCTTCCTTTTTTTTTTTTTCCTTTTTCTGTTCTGCACAGCAGGAGTGGGTGGCATAATAGTGGATATTGGAAATAAACTCTTGAGCAGTGGAAGGGCCATCATTAGTGCTGACAAAAGCAGCTTTTGAGGCTGAGCCAAGATCAAATAAATGAGAACTGGTAGGAGAAGCTGTCGCGTTTATGAACAGTTTATGAATGTGAGGTTCAAGTTACCACTTTTTTGAATCAATTAACTTTTGTGATACGCTGTATAGACGGGCCCAAGCTCAGGATTTCCTTTTGATTTAAGCAAAGATACTTTTGTTCTGAATTGTTAATTAATTCTCATTGGGTGGAGCAAGAGGCTTCCCCTAATTTACTTCCAAACTGTTTAATTCCAGTCATCGTTGTCGTTTCCCTCCCCTCTTTCACAGCACTTCCACACCCTGCCTTCCCCACCGACAGCACCTGGCCTGCCATCCCACCCCAGGAAGACAGGGACACACTGATCATCCCCTAACACTAACTGCTCTTTTCCAAAGGGGAGCTGTCACAACATACCTGCCTCCAGAGCCAAAATGTGCACTGACCGCAAGGACCCTCCTTTCACCTTCATCCACGAAAAAATTTAATTAATCTTTCCATATTGGCAGCTGAACATCTCCTGAAGAGAAAAATAAACGTTAATTTCCAGAGGTAATTAACAGTCAGTGAATGAGACTAAAGGGCTTTCATCAAAATTACCAATCAGCTCAAATTTGAAGAGATTCTCTCCTCCTCATTGCTTCATCTCATTCAGCCAGTCCTGCTGAATTAGTGCCTAATAGAGTCTCAGACATATTCATATGCTGTCAAATTCCCATCCTCCCAAGGAACTGTCCCTTTCAAATGGTAATATGGAGGGCGTATGATGTGCTCTCGTTGCTATTTCGGATTTAACAGCTGGCTGCATTGCACCAGCGGTAGCTGTGGAAACTTAAATATGGGATGTGCGTGCCTGTGTGTGTGTATACACGGATGTGTAAACACCTACTTTTTTGCAAATTATACCCTGTATCTTAAATAGCGTTCTCTTAATAGCTCCTTGCAAGCTACTTCACTTTTTAGACCACCACAGTTGTAGAAGGAGAAAGCACAACAGCTTTACAGCAACCAAGAGCAGGTTCTCTCCCCACGCTCTGCTCTGCTCTTAAGCCAGCCCCTGCTCAGCACATGCCTAAGGCCAGTCCTGGGGTGCTGGTGGCCTTTACCTAGCTGTCCTAAGGATCTTTTCAGAGTACTTTCTCCTTAGCAGGCTGCAGGATGGCTTCAGGGAGTTGCCTTTGGATGTCCTCAGCACAGCCCATACACACCCAGTAGTGTGTCTAGGCAGAGAGGTGGCTGGTCTCAGGATGGTAGAGAGAAAGCAGCAGTCTTCCTGTGTCAGTGCAATGT
This sequence comes from Lagopus leucura, assembly GCF_019238085.1. NCBI lineage: Eukaryota > Metazoa > Chordata > Aves > Galliformes > Phasianidae > Lagopus > Lagopus leucura. Next base: position 59,329,380 of record NW_024962262.1, read on the forward strand.
AAATTTTTGTTTTTTTTCCCTCCTTCAGCTTTGTTAAATATTTTGAGCCTGAGCCAGTAAGCCGTGGTGTTTAGAAGGAGGCTCCCACTGCTTTCGGTTGGATCTGGCCCTCCAATCCGGAAATCTTAGGGGATCCTGTGGGGACAACCAACAAGGAGAATTCCTACTAAAGCCTTCCTGTGTGCTGTACCAGGGCACGTCTGCAGACCGCACTGGATGGGCACAGAGCGTGACCTCTTTAACAATACACATTACATGAAAGCTAATAATTCTGGCCAAAGCATATTCAAACTAGGATGCTTGAAGCAAAACTAATGCATTATTCACTGCTTGTTGGGAAAACAAGAACACACAGATAGACATCTGAGCCTTGGGCCTTTTCTGAGATGTACTGTACAGTGCCTTAATGTGCTTATGGCAGTACAGTTACAGATCTTTCGTTACTAATATTATTTAAAACCTTGTCATGTGATAAAAAAACAAAACAAAAAACAAAAACAAAAACAACAAAACACAAATGTATGCACATTCAACTTTGATTTCTGGCTGTATACAGTGATAAGAGATGTTTTTAATGCTATATTAATTTCCTTGCTGGAAAATATGCCCTTCCTCTACCTGTAAATTAAATTAAAGAAATATTTGGTGAAAGCCACAGGGTGAAAAAGTGCAGAAATTGCCCATTTCCCAGTTGGAAGCTGAAGACAGTTCTGAACAGAACACCAACATGACCAACTCAGACACAAAATGTAGACCCTGCTAAAGTAATGCTTCTCAAACATACAGACTGTAAAAGAAGGACAAAATATATGTTGCTTTGCATGCTCAAGATACACGAATAAAATTATTTGGAAAGCACTTCAATCATCCTTGTGCAGAAAACCATGCTGGGATTCACCTAACTGTACAGAGACAGTCTGTAATATTGATACCTGACTCTGAACGAATCACCCTCCAATCCTTCTGTGGTCAACAGAAAAATGCAGACAGTTGGGGGAGTGATTTATCTCTTCCTAAAGTAGATGTGTAAGAAAGGTCAAATGGATTGCATCCTAAAAGTGCCTATTCCTCTCCGCTGACCATAAAGGTTGAAAAGAGTGACTAGCACAGATGTAAATTATAATGCTGGAGACATGAAGCCTGTGGCTTGATGGGGGATGTTAAAGTGTACCCCAATGGCCCTGCTGGCCACAGTAAAAAGGTCTGCAGGACAAAGACAGTACTCCTCCTTCTCTCTCCAATGGCAGATTTCCAGGTTTTCATCGGATGGGAATTTCTGTTCAGAGGCATCGTGCTGTATATCAGCTGAGATGGTGCCATACACTCAGATCCAGTTAACTGGATCCCAGTGGCAGTTTTGCAATGTATGGCTCATCAAAATAGACCAAAATCTAATCCTAGATGGTCCTGAAGTGCATGCACAAAGGCACATTGACAGACTGCACAACTTTTCCATGGCAAGTTCTCTCTACAATTTTACAAACATCTCGTGCAGGCTTGACATGGGACCCACCTGGAAAACTGACTGAGCTGTAGAAAGAAACGTAATGTATTACTTCTATTCCAGATTCTCACTTTTCATTACCTTCTCTGTGTTTTATTTTTAAATAGCCACATATAGTGACGTACTAGACTTACCTGTGATACCGTTGATCATCTCAATAATTGCTTTCAGGATAATCAAGCTACAGTATGATTTCTAATGAACATTCATAATTGGAAGAAAAAAAAAAAAATTGTGAGAGGAGTGTTACCTGGAGCCACAGTGCTTGATTTCAATATTCCTGAGTTTATTCAGTGTTTGATTCCCAAAGCAATACCTAATAAGCCAGTACCCCAGTTTCAGATGATCTCAGAAAAAGGCAAAGAATCAAAAATCACCAGGTGTTATGGTCACATTATGAGCAACAATGCTGAGTGTGGTGATTTGTTATAATGTCACTAAAACCCCTTGATATATTTAGCAAGTGGTAATGGTAAAGGTTATAATTCCTCCGAGGGACGATAGGGATGAAATAAACCACAAGGGTCAAGTGGATTATGACCTCATGAAAACTCAAATAATGGAGATGGAGCTTTATAAACTTCCTTATAACAGATAATGGCTTGAACAATTTTAAAGCTGCTTAGCGCTCAATTTAGAGCAGTCACAGGCTTCCTATTGTCCATATATTATTAGAAAAACAAAAAACAAAAAACAGAAAATTACTTCCGCCACTAGAAATCCCATCTGCTCACAATTCCCATTTTGCATACAACGAGCACCTTGCTGTTCTCTGAAAGCCCACAGCAGCACAGGTGCACCCATCTATCAGCTCTCCCTACCCAGCACTTACAGTGTGAGTGCTTACATGGAATTTGTGGTTCTGATTTAAAGCTTGTAGCGTATCCTGGATTGGCATATTAATAACCACACCTGGCAGCATTTATTTTGCTGCCGCACAGCATTGTCACAGCATCAAAGAAAAGGAAGATGAATGGGGCTTCATGCTTTGCATCCTTCGCAAAGGGAAACGGCAAGAGCCCATCAGCACGGGCAATACATACAGCCCATGCAAATTCTTTCTCCATCATTCTCTCAGCCACCTGACCTCACAGTGAAGCTCACACAGGTTCAAAGTGCATCAAGTGTGGAGCCCCCCCATGCACTTGAGCAAGTTTTACTGCATGAACACTGTGACAAGAGCTCAGGCAAGCCAAAAGGCTGGACATGCGTGCTGTAGAGTTTTGTGAGCAAATGCCTAATAAAAATCCCCTCTCAAAATCATGGAGCAGTGCTTGAGGCCACACAGTGCCAACCTCCCCAGCATGGAGGTGACATGGTGTTTACGGCTGTGTGACAGCACTGGGGATGGCAGGGCTGCCACAGCATCGACCTGAGATGTGAGTGGGGCAATCAGCCATCACTGACAGAGGGATCTGTGATTGATTTTAAATTAAGGTCACTGTCCCCGGGCCACAGCTAGATTTGATTACTTCTGTCACATTTTAGAAGGGTGAGACAAACTTGTTTGCAACCATCCCTCCAGTGACTCAACACATGATGATGGTTTTCCGGTCGGGTTTGATGTATCCAAATTCCACAACGCACCATGGGCCATTGTGCTGCTGGCATGAGCAAGGCTCTTCTGTAATCTTCTGTAAAGTCTGGGTTATCAGTAACAGCTTCTTACCAGTCAGAGCTTCAGCACCAACACCAACACCTTACCTAAGGACACAAGCCAACAGAACAATGGTTCTGCATCAACACCTACAAGCGACGTCACACAGTCCGTAGTCAAATTCATGGTAGTGTTGGATAGCGCCAGATTATGTCAGACAAAACCCACCTCTGAGAGGTGTAAGCAGGCAAATGGAAGCTGCTGATGGACACAAGAAGGGATAGCCAGGGTCTTCCCATGCTGGTGAGCAAAGAATGTCCAGCTGCAACCAAGCAGCACTGTTGGGAAGATGCAGAGGAGCAGCAGATGTGGAATCCTGTGATGCTACAGAACTTAGTCCTGACTTAACCTAAATTCCTACAGCAATGAGGAAGCCACATATCTGGAGCATTTGAGATGACAGCAGGCAAATGGCTATAAGTTATACCACAGGGGACACTCTTACCGTCTTTGGGGAGATGGATGAGGCTGATGACCCATTAAGGTTTTTTTTTTTCTTTTAGAAATTCCTGGGATGTCGCAAGTGCACGTGCTTTCTTATTTCTTAAGTCATTATCTGTTTGATCCAGAACCAAGGGTTTTGCAATGCACATTAAACCACAAGAGGAAATCTTGAGCAGTTTGTTAATATCAGCAGCAATCCAGACGGAATTACCATCATCTCCCGCACTCGGTCGAGGGCACATGATGTAATACCAGGCATGGATTTAGCTTAATGCAGCGCACCTTCCAATAAGCTACTGCAAAGGGGAAAAAATGCATGACATCAAAGAAAGCAATTTAAAGAGGACAGATCCATCTTAAGGCTTGCGATATGATGGGGAAACAGAGATAAAATGAGGAACGGGGAGGCGGAATGCAAACGGTAAAAGAGTAGAAAATAAAGGGAGCAGTTAATAGAACCCAAAAAGCAAGCAGGAAATGCCGTCGACGGAACCTGGCACCGCACAAGCGCCCGCTCCGGCCCACCTGCCCCTCTCCCGGGGCCGCCCCGAGGGCATGCGCGGCCCCGCCGCCCTACTCCTCCCTCCACCGGCGGCGCGTGCGGTCGTGGGCGGAGTCTCCCCGCCCAGCCCCGCCCCTCCCCGCCCGGCCCGCCCGCCCGGCCCCGCCCCGCCTGCCCGCCCGGCCCGCTGGGGAGCGGCGCGGG
>NW_024962262.1:59333925-59427808 GCF_019238085.1 Lagopus leucura
CTGCGCCCTGGCCACGGCGGCAGAGGCGGCGGGGCACGGAGCCCGGCGCGGGGCTCCCGCAGCCTCCACCGGCGGCCGGAGGTAGGTGCCGCGGGGCGGGGCGCGGGATGAGCTGCGGCGGTCCGCGGGCGGGCGGGCGGCCGGCGGGTGACAGGTTGGCCGGGGCGGCGGCCGGGCTCCCACGGCCCTTTTGCCGCGCGTTGCGACGGCCCCGATGCCTCGGGCGGCGGCCCCGCTCCGGCCCGTGACCATTGTCTCCGGCGGCGCCGGGCGGGCGCTGCGGAGCGGGCGCCGCCGGGGTCGGGGCGATGCGGTGCGGGGCCGGCGTTCGCGGCTTTGTGCCCGCCGCGGGGCGGCCCGGTGGCGGTGACAGTGCGGCTCCGCGGGGCAGCGCCCGCCGTGCGGAGCGTCGCGCTGTCAGCGGCTGCGGGGCGGAGGGCCGCCCGGGTGCCCGTGGCTGCCCGTGGGCAGAGCGGCGCTGCCCGGCTTGGCCGCGGACCGCCACCTGCGCTCGGCCCCGAGCCCCGCTCCGAGCCGCGCGGTGCCGCCTCGCGCTTCGGGGGCTGCTGCTGCTGCTTCTGGGGATTTTTTGGCCGGCGTTCGCAGAGGGTGCTCTTCTCGTAGGAAATCTGTTTTTAAACAGCGCCCGCGATGCAGGTCTTAAAATATACGCGTCGTCTGTCGGGGATGCGTTGTTAACGCGCGGAGGGTGAGCGGTTACCCTGAATTCTTTAGGGATTTTTCCATTTAAACTCGGCGAGCAAATCTCGGTATTTTTTTTCCTAGCAACCTTGCGCGTCATTTATCGCTCGCGAAGTGACTGAACGTGTGAAGTGAAGCTTCCCCCACACATACGCCGCTGATTGGAGTGTTTCGGGCATGGCGTTAGTGTGGGATGGAAAATCAGCGCGCTTCCATCTCTTCCCGGTGCGTGTATGGGAATTAGGAGAAGCTTCCCCTGGCTGGAAACGGCTGCGGGTTGCCGCGGTTAATGGGGACCCGGCTGCCCCGCACCACTGTGCCCCGCACCGCTGCCCTGAGGGCGGCACTCTGCGGTGAGCCCCGGCGAGGCGCTGGGATCTCTTTCAGCCTGCGATAGGAAGCCCGACCTGAAGAGGGGATAAATGCCAGTATTAGCTCGAGAGGGATATCGAGTGCCCACCCGTGAGCTGGGGTCGCCGGGTGCTTGCAGCGCATGGATGGCATTATGGGTGTGATAAAGGTGCAGGTAGCTCCAAGCATGCCACTGTTCAGTGCAGTTGGCATTGGCTGCCAGCTGGCCAAGCAGAGCCTGCAGCAGCGTGTGTTACTGGGAAGAGATGCACTTGCATGTAACAAAGGCGTTTGGCTGATCTCCTGTTTGAGGAACTAATTCTTAAAAAAATCTGCTTTTTGGCTCTGCGGCACCCCAGGTTCCCCTGCCTTTGCACCCTTCCTCTTTCCCTGTGGTTGCCCGCACCAGGCTGGGCACTGTGTAGACACAGCAACCCGTTGGTGCTTCATTCCTCTCTAATCCCATCCTACCCCGCTAATCGCCTCACCAAAGCTTTGACGTGAGGTGGTAAGGACCAGGCATAGTGTTCCAGCCCTGTGTCAGGTTTGGAACATCCCTGGCACACGTGGTTGGGAAATAAAAACTGTGGCTTGAGGGTAGATCCCGACAGTGGGAGGGAGAAGCAGCCAGAAAATGGCACCTGGGGCATTGCTGCAGAGCCAGCTGTGCACGGGGAGCAGCGAGCGGAGGTGGGAGGGTGCAGCTCCCTTGGCGTAGCAGCAGGGTTCTTATTTTAGCGTGGAAGACGGCCAAAGATAAGGAGTGGTTGTCATCCGGCTGCTGGGAGGACTTGTGGAACAACAACAGAAAGCTTTGTGGAGGTGGAAATGTTTTCATGCGGGTGCTAAAAAAAAACGAAAAAAGCAGATAACCTTGTGAGTGATGGACTTGCCACATGAAGCTGGTGGTACAAGGTTCTTCCCATAAAAACCAGAGTGATCCTAATTAAGCCCAGATCCCGTTAAGTGACGCGTGGCTTTATTCATTTCAGATGTTTCTAGGTCCTAGAGATGGGGCCAAATGTGAAGAGTTTGATGTGGCAGAGAGTTTAACCCCAATTATTTCGACATAAATCACGTGATTGTTACAGTAGCCAAGTACATGTGATGGGTGCTGCTGAGTGAAAAATGTGTATATATTTTTAAAAATTTCCATGAAAAAAAATCTATAAAGACCATTAGAGACAGTGCCTGCAGGTTTGCTTGTAGGTCACACAGCTGAAATGAGGGCTTCCCAGAGCTGGCAGCTGTGGACGGAGCAGATAAGTGGTCTCCTTGCAAAGTTGGGCTGGGAAAATTATCTGGGGAAGTGCTGGCTTTTCTAGTTGGGGTGGAAGGAGCACGTTGAGGATGCACGGTGCTGGCTATGGATGGCTTCACTTGGAGGTCAGGCTGCCCTGGGTCATGTTTCCAGAAGTGGCATCTGCGGAGATATTTTTGGTAGCCTTTCATATACTGTCCTTTGAAAGAAGGTGGTTTCCTTTTTCGTTTTGTTTTGCTCAAGCCTTTCTGAATTATCTCAGAAGACACCAGATTTCAAAGAGGATGTAACTAGCTTTGTGAAAAGTTCTAGACTTTGAACTATCACTGGCCTTCCTCTGTTCCCCCCTGGAATTTCCTTTCCAGTTTTTTTCCAGTGTTGTCCATCTTTTCCAGGGCACTGAACAGCCCAGTAATTTGGCCACTCTGTGTAGGAGCCACTTTGTCAAGTTATGTAGTGTTGCTGGCCAGTTCTGGCTTCCTTCCACCTTCCAGCAGATCTGCCCACATGTACAGCAGTCACATAACACTGCTGTAATATGGGTAAGAAGCAGGCTGACCTCTCCACCCTAGCGAGTTTCAGTGGGGTTGTTGGACATCTGAGGCTGTGATTCCCCATCCAGTTAGTGCAGGCTGGTTTTGAACCAGTCAGTTTGTCCTCCAACACCTTTGTTTGCTTCAACCTTTCAATTATGTTTCTGCTTTTATTGTGACATGGAAACAAAGAGGCCGCAGAAATACAGTGGCTACCAGGAGGGCCAGGAGAACAATGGCTCTCACGTGCTCTGGCAGACGGTGCATTTTTGGTGGCAAAGCCAGGTTATTTGGAGGAGTGCAGGTCTTGCATTCCAGTGAAAAATAATTCATTAGCAGCCATAGAATAATCACTTTGCTTCAAAAAGGCACTCCAGCTGCATTGCACCAACTGTTCTTTTTCAGCCTCTGAATCCTTAATGACAGTAGTAGCTAATTTCTTTTTCTGTGTTTTTCTAACTGCAGCGTCCTATTTTCTCCGAGTTTATTGAGAAAATAATAGAAGTCATTACATAGCTACTTGTCACCTTTCAGAGAAGAAAACTTCTCTCTGGTTGAATAGCCAAATTAGTTATTTGGTAACCGACTGGAACAATAGCAACTTTTTGTAGCTCATCAGTTATTCATCTATGCTTGCTGAATAAACTAATTAGTTAGAGGAGTGTCACTTAACTTATGGTCCATGAGTATCAGAAGATGATGAATAAAATACTTGCAGACAGTATAGCAATTGCACATGTACATTGTGTTGCATTCCAGGAAAAAAAAGAGTCATGAAGTGACAAAGTGAGTAATGTGTATTCATTCCATATTTTTTTTTTTGTTTTATTATCTTTGAAAACTTATGTGACTGCACTGCATGAAATTGTCCTTGGTTTAAAAAAACGGTTAGGTGATTCTTTTGGTTGAAGGAAAGATAATGAGGAGCGTTGAATTGAATGATGTAGAAGGGCAGTGAGAATAGAAATGTGAAAAACTGAATAAAATGTAGAATGTTTTTGTGTTTATGATGCACGTCTTTCTGCTGGTTGGTGGTGGATGGCTTGATCTGGACTCACACGAGGCCGTCGCAAAGCAAAAAGGAAGGGCAACGCGTTGTTTTTTAGTTAGGGTTTTCCTAGCCAAGCAGCCAGGCATCGCCACAAGAATAGCAATCCTCTCCTCCAGCCTTGGTGATGGATGGGCTGGAGGCGGGAAGGTGGCTCGGTCAGGCAGTGAGGTGGGGCGGAGGCCTGCAACCCTGTGGTGCCTTGCTGAGAGAGCCAAGAGTCAATTAAAATGGATGTACAAATAGCTGCCGCTGTGCTTTTTTACAAATAAAATCTTATCTACTTCCCTGGGGGAAGAAAAAGAGAGCTATCGTGCTTTGTTTGAAAGAATCTGGTGTGTGGTACCGTATTGTGCGGTACACTCTTTGGAGTCCTGGAAGAAAGTTGAGGCAGGGACTGAGCCCAGAAGCCTGGACTCTGGGGAAAGTTATGCACAAGCTCCACTGGGAAGTGGTTGGATCACAGGACTCAGCTTGAAGGAACAATGGCTCTGTAGCCCTGGATAGTCTCCTGGTGGACAGCAAAGGCTGCTTGCTACCTAGGGGAGAGTGTGTGCTATGTAGGTGCATGTGCCCAGGCCCGTGCGTATTAATTTAAGCCTGTCCTAGAAGAAGGAATGCAGAGAAGAGCCCTGCTGTTGTAGTCATGAGGTGCAGTTAGTTCATCCCTGGGGTCAGATGGAATTGTCTCTCTGTTTTGGGTATGGGAGGACCTCTGTATGGTGAGGGTGGATTCACAGGGCCTCTGTGATGGAGGGAACTGAGTTCTGTGTCACAGCTCTTCTGCGTTGGACAGGCAGGATACGTCAAAGGAAGCTGTGCTCCGATGGGGTTCATGGTGTCAACCTCGGTATCTCGTATCCCATCCAGCCATTATATTAACCAGCAGTTCAGCTTAACGAGGACTGCTTGGCCAAGCTCCAGTTGTGCTGGAGTTAAAGGGATGTTGGTGGGTGGAAGAAAGCAGTGGTAAGGAGTTATATCCCTGCTCACTGAGGGAATGCACTACCCTCTCTGGTTTGGATTTGCTATCTGAGTCCTTAAGTGATTTATTTAGTTACTTATTTATTTTTAAGATGCTCAGGTAGCAGCCGTGGGCCATCCCTTCCGTGTTTTGTCGTGATACCATCACTTGTGTTTTAGGATATGTTCTGGCTGTCATGGTAACTTCCTGTCTTCCAGAGAGAATCGTGACACCGGTGGGGCTAGCCCAAGTGCTGCTAGATGCCAAAGAAAAGAAAGTGAAAGCAGAGCATTGCGGTAGGCCACAGTCCTCACATCCACTGCATGTATTTGCAAAGCTGGCTATGGCGTGGAGGGACTTAACACAGCCTCCCAGCCCCTATCCACACATCATCTGACCCCGAAATCGTTAAGTTGGAAGATGAGGGGAATGCTGATCACGAAGGGGCTCTGGACAGCATGGCCAAGATGTCCAGAGCCCCTTCGTGATCAGCATTCCCCTCATCTTCCCCTCATCTTGCTGGAGAGGCATGTCAACACTCCTGCTTCCTGTTTGCTTTCTGGCGGGGCTGAAGAGCTCTTTGCTTTGAAGCACAGAGGCCCAAATACTTCAGGGCTCAGTGCTTCTGAAACTGCTTTTCTTGAGGAGAGGTGCCACTGAACTTCCAAGGAGCTGAGGTTCTCTTATGTTTAAAAAGGAAGGGGGTGTTTCTATTAGAGTTTCCTGTTTTGAACTTAGTTACAGAAGGATTGTCTTTTTGCATTTTGTATTGTAGATGTAGTGCACTTATGTGGATTATTTTCATAGTTATCTTATTTTTATCTGTTTTGATTTGTGCAAATAAATCTTCCTGTTCTATTTGAGGCTGCTGCTTTAAGGAAGTCTAAGTAAGGTTTCCTGTCAGGAATGGTTTAGATGTGGTTGAATCTTGCCCTGGGGCAGGAGAATGGCTCAGACAACTTATCAAGGTCCTCTTCAGGACCTTTCCTATGGTTCTAGGCAGTTACCAGACAAAATACATTTGTAGTAAGTTGTTCTGGTTATGCTGATAGGATTTTGCTGAAGCATTTAGCATGGGTACTTGTTTAAAAAGGAAATAATAGCTAATTGCACTATAGTTACTGTGCTGAATTTGACAAATATCTCTTAAAATTACAGAGGAAAACAACTGATGTTACATTTTCAGACTAACAGTATGATATGGCTGTGATTAATTTTTCCAGGAGCTGTGTGGTTTTTATATCTGCTTAAGTGTATTAACATTTTAAAAGGTCAAAGGTAAGCTTTAAAATGGATGCCAAATTAAGATGGATGGGAGGAAAATGACATTTAGTTCTTGTTACTGCATATTGTTTGAATTTGACCAAAGGCAAAAACAAAACAAGGAATCACCCTCCCCCCAGAGAGGCACAGATGCACATGAACACTCTGTCCACCTGACCATACCTGCTCCAGGAAAAGCTTAGTGGTGCAGGCAGATCCTCACCCTAACGAAAAATTAGTGGTCTTTGCTTCCAGATGGTCTAAGTACTCTGCAAAGCCTCTCTTTTAACTAATGTGAGCGAACTCTCTAAATAAATCTAGCTAAAATATTTATATTAGGAAAATATGGCTCATGTGAACCATAACCACGCTACCATTTCCTGCCCTTGCTGTGTTTGAGATGACGGCTTCACCACGGAGAAGGGACTGTGCTCACAGTGCTCTCATCTGTCTCCACACAGCCCTTAGCAGACAAAGTCCTTCTGAAATAAAAGAAAAAAAAAGGCAGGTTGCAGTGGGAACAGGTCCTCTGCTTTGGTGGGAACAGAGCATGATTAGAGCTGCTGTATGGAAGGAACCAATGCACTCTGATTTTGGAGAAAGCAGTATAGCTTGCCAAGAGGACCGAATCTGATTTATGCCCGTTGTTTCCACTCTTGCCTTGAAATTAGGTTTAGGACCTAGGCTGCAATGCACCATGGCTTGGGAATTTTGGCCACTCCATTATTTGAGGGATCTTTTAAATTCCCTCCCTGCTAATGATAAGTCATCCTAAGCATCCCTTTCGGGTGCTGAAGATGTTTGTCTGAGGTTCTGACAAAAAAGAGAGGAAAAATGTGTTCAAGCTCTTGGTTCTGCTGTGAAAATGTATTTTTCATTGCAAGCTGAACCGATTCCTTCAAGGCCTTGCTGCCTTCCGAGTGGAACAAACAACATGCTTATTTTTTTTTTGTTTTACCAAGAAAAGGGGGGGAAAAAAAAAAAAAAGTAGTCCTTCAGTTGCTCAACCTAAACATTTCTTTCTGTTTTATGGTTGGTTGTTTTTTCAGCTTGGCCACTGTAGCAAACAATTTCATTATTTGCATAGCTCTAATTGCAGTGATTAAACAAACACAGCAAATGCTGACCCTTCGCAGAGCCTCATCACAACCCCGCAGCCAACTTCGTCTGTGTTTTTTCCACAGGGAAGGAGGGAGGGTGGAGTGGCTTTGTGCTAGGCTGAAAAGAAATTACCGACGCTTATTTATTTATTTCTCTTCCCTCCATACTGTTAATGCTGCCAACGTAGAGCAAGAATAATTTCACCCATCCTCTTGCTGGCAGATTCAGCAATATCACTGTGGTGTGAACCTGATACAGCTGAAGAACAATCGGGTTTCAAATAGCTTGCTCATGTGTTACTTCCAGGCTGCAGCCTCCCGTGCCTTCATTAGAATACTGCGTAGGATTGATACTCTGCTAGCAATACTGAAACTAACTCTAAGGGCTCGGAAGCAAACGTTTACACTTTCATTTTCCATTGTGCAGATGGCAGGCACCCTCATACGGGGTTAAGCAAAATCTTAGCTGGCTGCAGTTCCATCAAATTGGAGCAAACAATTTTTTTGGACATTTTTTAATGACATTTATTTATAGCAGGTAGAGCACAGGCGGCTGCTATTTCTCAGAGTGCTGGAAGAATGTTCTCCAGATGGTGCTTACTGTTTATGCTTTTATTGAGTTCACTTGAACACAGCAGCACTCTACACAAAACACGGAAAATTGGAAAATAAAAACAATTATGTTTTTACAAAGTGCCATGTTATTTGCTGAAATGTCTTATTTGACTGATGAGAGATGCTTCAGGGAGGCGTGGGGGATGATGCCACTCGCACAGGCGCTCACTGGAATGGGTGCAGGCATCTTCCCAGCTTGAGGGGAGCTGCCACTCTTCCCCACACGGTGGGTTTTACACTGCTGCTGGTGATACCTTCGTACGTGTGCCTCCCATTTCTCCAGGGCTATGGGTGAATTTAGGAAGGGGGTGATGATAGCATTGCTGTGATTGAGTTTTCCCAGTCTGGGGTGGGAGAGAGGTGAGGCAAAGCCGTCCCTGAGCCCTCCTTGTGCCACCATTCCCCTTGGCTTTCAATCTCCATGGAAAGAAAAGTGTTGAGGTCTTCTGCTGGTCCAAGGTGAAAGCAGTGGGCTGGTGCCCAAGAGGAGCAATGTGATCCATGGCATCTTTATCTAGCAGTGAAGTTGTAGATCCCCACACCATCCAGTGGTGGGTGTGCTCTTGCTGTTGTAGAGAAGACTGGAAGCTTTAAATAAGAGAATGTGGAATTTTAAGAATATTTTCTCATTAGTAATACTTGGAACAGTTTTCAAAAATTGTTTGTTTTTTTTCTCCATTTCTTCTTAAGAAAGCAAACAGACCGATCATCAAAGTAGATTTCAACAAGAGGGGGGAAAAAAAGCCTTTCAGTAAATATTTCTGGCTTCTGTTAGCAAACAGAACAAAAAGCCAGCAACAGTCCACAGCACTTCAGGACAATTATTCAACCAGCAAAAACCCTCTCCAGTTTAAACTTTCAAATTGGATGCAATTATTATTTCTTTGTGAATGCAAGCCTTCAGTTTCCTTTGAAATCCAGTTTCAAGCCATCAGTACGTTCAGTGAAATTGAATTTCAAGAATGAACACATGAGCTGCCATTCAACCTGTTTTTGGGGGGATTTCTTAGCTAAATGGTGGTGCGGTGCTGCTCAGCGCTTCGATTTCTCTCCTCTTGTGACCCAAGAGACAGCCCTTTTCCAACCCGAATTCTTGCTACATCAGCTACATGCTGTTTATCTTCAGCTGCTCCCTTGGCAGTTATTATTTCTTAATGTGTTAATTGTAGTTCCTGGACCCCAGTGTGTGAGCATGTGTAGTGTTCACTGTAATGACGCCGATGCGTTCTGTAGTTCCTGGAATTGCAGAGAGAAAATGTTGCATTTGTCCCAGGCACAGGGCATCCAGTAAGGGAAACCAATTACAAGAATTCAAATAGCATAAAAAGAACAGTGTGGGTAATTGGGAGGAGTACGCAGTGAGGCTTGGGTTTGATTTTTTTTTTATTCAATTATGGTTCCAACTAGTGGTCTTGCTTTGTGTGATATATATATATATATTTTTTAATTAAAACTTAAATTATGTCCATTGCTTTCCACCTTTTAACAGTATTTCACTGTGAATTCATTCCTAATAGTGAGTAGTCAGGGGTAAAGAATGGCTTTGCTGAGCGATGGGGACTGTTAATTATTAAAAAGAAACCTACGGATTTAAAACAAATTAGAACTCATTAAGACGAGGTCTGTTTCCATATAGACTGGCTGACATGGAGGAGCACATCTGTGAGCCTGGAAAATGGCACTTTTTAGCCAATGCATCCCTCACAGAAGTGCACCTGTGCTGCAGGGTCGCTGCTGGGGCTCGTCAGAGATCCCAGCTTGGATTGGTTTTTGCTGTCCAAATCTGGCTGTGACTCAAGCTGTTTTTTCTTAGGGGCTTTCTGGGGAACTTTGTGGAAAATCTCGGGGGTTGAATTGATTGTTGGACGCCGTGTACATAACTATGTACTGTTGCAGCCTACTTTCCTGAAATTGTTCGGTGTCCACAGGAAACTCCTAATAAAGAGAGCAAAAGGTGACGTATGATAAGCATTTGAGCTTATCATTTAGTTTTATGTTTCCATATGGGCTTTGCACCCCAGGATTTGCTGTCAGGCTGAGATATCCCTCGCATTGTCAGCAGCATCACTGGTAGCGACACACTTGCATGGGGAGAAGCAGCACCACCATTCTGCTGGCTAGGAATCAGCAATAACATTTTGACATCTGTGCAACAGTTTAAAATGAATTATTCAGCACACAGATCGTGCTTTCAGAGCAGCCAGCGCATCTCTGCCCGTTTACTGCTGTCAGTCCGTGATGGAGATGCCACTGGTGCCAGTGGGAGCGGAGCACATGGGCTGGGGGTAGGTTTTGGCCTATAGCCTGGAACAGCATTTGACAGCACCCCTGCAGAAAACGAAGGGAATAATCTGTGTCGCTTTTGACAAAGACCTGAGATCATGATGGTGTGCTGTTGTCTTGCAGTATTTTAAATACATTCTGAAATAAAGGCCTTAAACAATTAGTTATAATTTGGGCTGTTCAGGTTAAGCTCCAGAGAGTGAAGGATGAGATTGGTGCATTGCGTGTGAGTCCCCAGATCCACGAGCATCCTGTGCCCTCTGGGAGCACACCCAGGCACTGCCCTGCGGCAGGTCAGGGCAAGCCCCAGTTTCTGCCAGGCCAGGGACTGGTGTGAAAGAGTCACTGATGCCTATCAGCAGAGAAAATGCGTGAGAGCTGCAGTGAAAGCAGTATCGGATTGGGAAAAACACGGTGAACAGCAGTGAGAATGTGCTTTGGGGAATCACAGATGGGGGAGGCCGGGAGGAAGGACAGAGTAGCTGAACAGGTCTGTTTGAGACAGGCTTGTGGGAGCAGAGCTAGGCATTTAGCTTCCTAATTCAGCACAGTCCTCTGAATTAAAGTTGCATATGTGTTGTGAGTCTGGCATCTGTTATTTCACAAGATGCCTGTTCTCCGTAGCTGCATTTTAAATATAAATGCAGAACACAGGATGATAAAGTTCAGTGCAGTAGGTTATTGGCATTTCCTTGCCTTCCTTTAAGTACTGTGCTGTAGCTGTCCACTGATGATTTATTTAGTGGGCAAAAATTTGGGAGCACACAAATATTGCATTGCATTGTGCAGCAGAGTCAGCAGCCTGGCATTGTCTCTGTTCATGTTTGGGTGATGGAGCACACAGGCTGCCCAGAGGCTGTGCAGTCTCCTTCTTGGAGGTCTCCAAGAGCCACCTGGCCAGTGAGGCCTGGCACCCTGCTCTGGGTGTGCTGCTGGGGCAGGGGCTGGGCCTGATGGATGCTGAGCTGCCTGCCAGCATCAGACATCCTGTGATCTTGTGATTCTTCGGGTGGCCAACTGAAAACCCAGCCTTCCCATTTTCTGACCATACATGTGTAGCAAATAACACCCTGCCATGTAAGTAGCCCAGTACTGCACTTGGAAAGGAAAGACATATTATCCAAGTAACTATAAAGCAAATGGCTAGCATGCATTAAATTTCTCATGCAGGAAAACAGATCTATAGAGAAAAGACACTTAAGCACATAATGAAAGTTAAGGAGATCCTTATGTCCTACTGAAGTCAGTAGCATTTAAGCATGTACTAAAACCTTTCCTGAAACAGGAACATGTACAGTGTAGTAACACAACAGCTGTAAGGCTGATGCTGAAGGGCCCTGAACCCCTGAATGTGCATGTATTTGTAGCCTTACTATCATCATCCTCAAGAGCTCTGCCAAGAGAGAGAAATTATGATGAATACCTCACATCTCATGATGCCCAGGTGCAACTCTTTTGCAGGAGGTGTGCTATGCTCGCCTGGTTGCTTGGCACTAGCACTCCTGTGGCTGCCATTTCCAGCAGTGTGAACTGGTGCCTGGTTCTGTACCGTCATGCAGCCAGCACCAGATGCATGTGGGTATGTGCATGTCATGCTTCTGTAATGTCTGTGCTGGCTTTCTGTATGTCTGCCATCACCGAGCACCTGTACCTCTTTGCTATCTTTGATCTACTCGCCATCACTGTGCTTCTGGGAGGCAGATGAGTGTTCTCGCCCTTTCGCAGGGAGATAGAAGAGGCACAGGGAGATTTTAAAAGTTTTTGTCACATCCACGTGGAGGCACAATGGGGGACATTCTTCCAGGCCCTGTATCTGTGGACACTGGGCTCTCTGAGGGTTGCTCAACCTCATGTGATAAGCTTGTGGCAGGGGACTCGGAATGTGCAAGGACCATGGAGGGAACCTGCTTTGCTGGTGTGTGTATGAGCTGGTGAGAAACCAGGGATATGCAGAAGACCAAAAAGAAAGGGAAAGAGGGTAAACATCCAAAGTAATACATGTATGGGGGTGAAGAACACTACGTGCTTTTATTGCCATTTGATTGGAAGGATGTGTGCAGCTTGTGAGTATCCATTAATTAGTGGTGCAGTTGCTCTGTGCTGGTATCAGTAAAACCTTAATGGTACGTGGTACAGGGCTGTGATTTCTTCCTTTTTCCACATGCCCTTGTGAAGATGCTGTCTGTCAGTGCAGTGCCTTGTGAACAGGGTATGCCACTGTGCCTGATTATGTAGCAAGAGGACTGTAAAATCCTTCGGCAGTTACCTCCAGTGTTATTTTTCCTTATAAAAGGTCTTTGATATGCAGTACTTTCTTGCACACACACAGTCTTCAGCGATTTTCTTTCTTTTGCTGAAACACGCTAATTCTTAAAATGGCTCCTGCACAGGCATTGCCTGCTGCACTTAGTGCCTGCAGTGCGATGGGTTAGCAGCAACAACAGCAAAGGCTCTCCTTCATTTCCTTTATATGCACATCGTGCAGCTTTTCAAACAGTGCATCAAACAACACCGACTGGAAATTTCCAGGCCCATTTCCTGTCTGGTGCATGCTCATAAAGCAGGATTGTCTGTACAGTGCGTAGCTGCAGTACTGCAGAAAGTCAATAAAGAGCTGACCATCTCACCTCTATCAAAAGCAGTTGAGAAGCCCTGCCTCATCTGCCTTATTAAAACCACACTTGACTCCTGCAGAGAGACATAGCTGGAAACCTCGAAGAGAAAGAATAAAAAGGAGGCAGATCTTGCAGTGAGTATTCTCCTTCTGGGTCTTGCAGTAAGGTTAAAGAGTATTTATTCTAAAATGGACCGAAAAAAAAGCAGATTCGTGAAGGTCTTTGTGTAAGTGTGGGCATACTGCTTGAACCTCCGACTCTCCTGTATTCAGAACGACACAGAGATGAGATGATTCGTTATTGCAGCAATGAGTAGATTGAAATAGCTCCCTGATGGATTTGTATTTTAAGTGTAAGGATGTGGATGCATATAGATGTGCATGTGTGTATGGACTTTATCTTAGCAAGAAAAGGCATGCTGTAGAAATAGGTACAGGAGGTAGGATTTGTGCTGCAGAATGTGTTTCAGTATGCGCTTGAAAGGCCGCTTATTTTTTAATTTCTTATTTAAGAGTAATCGATTGAATGTTTGCCAGGCTTTCAGTAGGAGCCACCAGGAGTCCCTACCCCCACCTTCCCAGGGCCTGATAGCTTTTTCTCACCTTAAAATGGAAAAAGAAAGAACTTTAACAGAAAGATCATTGCTTTAGCTTAATATAGTAAGATTTCAGAGATCGAATTTTCTGATAGTAATGAAATGAACCATGAGTTGTGCCATGAATTTGATTGCAGTTAATTAGATTGGTGAGATGCTCAACAAATCTGGCCCATTATCTTTAGCCTCACCTACTTTGGGTTTGTATGAAGTAGTATTCTTTTTATATAAATATGAATGTATGTATAGTATGAAAACCTGTCTGGCAGCTCCGTTGTTTGGAACAATTACTGACTGTGAGTAGTTACTAATAATAGCGTTGTTGGAAACACTAGTGTGCTGCTGACCATTAATCCCACTGTGTTTATTGCTTTGGTGGCACAGGCTTGGTTTGCCTTTTCACAAGGAAGAATACAGCCGAACATTTCAGCAAAGAGACATACACAAGCTCTGTCCTGCAGCTTTTTCCAGTTCTCATTGATCTTAATGAGACTAGTCATATGAATAGGAGCGACTCGTGTCAAAAAGGATTTTTTGGCTGAAACTCACAATTTCTATTTGTTTGAGGTGCCTCCGCAGGCTTCAGAGTGAAGAGCTCCTGTTGTTGCTTTTGGCAATGGGGAATAGCTGCAGAGTGGGGTGTCCCACAAGATGGTCTCGTTGTCTTGCCTTTGCTCTTTATGCAGTCTTCTCCTGTTCAGCAATTAATAAGATGGAGTATTTGGTGACGGAGAAACCTACTGGCATGAAGCTACAGCTAACCAGGAATAGCACTGAAGAGCTGATCGTGTTGGGGGAAAAACAGAAGGAGGACTGTGCCACTGGGGAGATCGGCTCTCCAGGGCAGTGGACATGGCCCCAAGTTCAGGGGGAGTCTGGACAAAGCTCTCAGTCAGAGTTTAATTTTGGGTGGGCCTGTGGGGAGCCAGGGGTTGGACTCTGTGATCTTTACAGGTCTCTTTCAACTTGGGATATTTGATGAATTTGTATGATTTGACATGCAGACTAGCAGTTGGTGGGAGGGAGACCACCCATCAGAGGTAGGAGGTGTAGGTACGGCGGTCCCAGCGTTCCCCTGAGGCTGCCAGGGGTTGTCTCCTTGTTTGGCTGCTTCTGCTGTGCCCAGTGGGCACCCACTAAGGAAACAGGGCAGGCTCTGCCCATTACCTGCCAAGCCCTCATTGTGAAGGGTGCTGCATCTCCCCCATTGCCACCACCTTGGGATAAGTCAGAGGCATCGTGTGTGATGTTTCTCAGGCAATGCTATCTAGAAAGGAAACAATTTTACACATCAGCAGTTTTTTATGATTAATAATATTATCCTGCCTTAATTGAAAAATGGGCTGGGGCCCTTAAGAAAAAATTAAGCTGCAGGAATTAGAATCTAACCTCTTTATGATGAATGTGTATTTTTACGCGCCACATATTGCTGTCAGTGCTTTTAGGAATAATAGCGTGGTATATTGTAATAAAGAATTGTCCCGTGTTGTTTGTAGTTGCGTGGCACCATTCTGTCTGCCTGACTTGACTTTAAGAGCTCGGGTAGAATCCATGTGAGGGTGCTGAAATCCTTTTAGAGGGAATTTATGTACAAACAGGAGAGCAATGTGTAGTCTCCAGGCTTCGCTATCAGTTGTTATTGCTGAAAGATATTCACAGGGAGCTAATGCCAGACATAGCATTAGCTATCTTCAGCCTCGGTGTCTTTGTGGAAAGTTGGTAATAAAATGAGAGAGGGCTCCCGTCGGCATGATTCTTAAACATCAGTGAATCATCTTATGCAGCGAGGCAGTTGCTGCTGGGGTGAGTGTGTGCAGGGGTCTTTGTGAGCCACGTTCTCTACCTAAAGAGGTAGAGGGGGAGGGAGCAAACCTGCTGCTGTCTAACCTGGCATGGAGCCACGGCTGCCTTCCCCATGGAGAACCACAGCTTCAGCAGCAGCTGAGGAGAGAAGATCTGAAAGCAGGTAAATGTGGGAGATGCGAGCGTAGCACCTTGAAATACAGACACCATATTCCCCCCACCCAGAGCTTTCAAATACTCCCGTCAGCTGAAATACTGCTAACCCAAACATTCGAACATGATGAGTCAAATCTCCCTGGAAACCAAGCAGAGAAGAACCCGCATGTGTGGAGTCGCTGGTGCTGGTGTTTGTCTCCGACAGACAGCATAGAAGCTCTCCTCCTCCACCTCCTTCTTCCTCGGGGACACAGCAGAGCGGTAAGGAAGAAAGGCCGGGCTGGCAGCGAGGCAGAGGATCGTCAACTGTGGGATGCTCACCCAAGGGCTCCGCCAGGATGAAAGGTCTGTGTGGCTACCCCTGTCCTTTGTGTTTGGGCCAGCATTGCTATTAAAACAGACCCCGGGGAAGTGTGTGTTAAGGTGCTTCCTTCCATCCCTCTGTCCTTTTCCCCCCTCCCACCCTCATCCTTTTCGTCCCTGGAGGAAACGCTTGTCTCTGCCAAGATCCTGCCTCGCAAAAGTAAACAACATGAAATTACAATAAAATGTTGTGATTTGCTGGGCTGACGCTCAGGAGCTGCACAGTTACGAAAAGAGTCTTCTATAGATAGCCCTGTGAGAAATAAACAATCTTCCATCTTGAGTGGGCTTCAGATCCGAGCACAAGGGCAGGGCGGATGAAGAGCGAGGGATTTCTTCCCCGAACCGCAAGGTCCTTAGGAAGTTTATATTGCAGCAGCTGTCGGCAGCTCTGACATGTTGGTGGTTGGCCATCACACAGTACCACTGATATTTGGAGCTCTGCACGTGTGCGTGCTGTTGTTGCTTGATGTTTTAAGACCGGGTCGTGCACTGAAATGCCCGAGAACAAATAATATGAGCTGCAACTTGTTTCCTCTGGGGTTCTTCCAAATAATTCAAACTACAGCAACCCTAAATGGAGGTGTAATCCCCAGGAGATGAGCTGCCTTGGATGCTTGCCAGTTTAGCAGGCTGGGTAATCTGCGCTGTCATCAAGATTTGAGGATTAGCTTTAGTGAAGCTAGTTGGCTTTGACATTTCATTAGGGAAGTTTTTAGTAGTTTTTCATCCTCTGTAAATATATAATGAATATTATGCTGTAAAATATAGATGATGCAGTTTTGTTACCCTTATACCTTTTAATATTCGTGCAAGTTGAGGCCGGAACTGCAGACATCTTTTATCTGCTGAGTATTTTTTAAATCATTGCTTGTTTAGGAAAGACTAACTGAATCAAAGGCTGATTTTGTAAAGGATCTGCTTCCCCCAGTGCTTACCAATAAATTTTCATCTGGGTAATTTAAGTTACCGAAGTGTTATCTCCCAAAGAAGGGATAAAAGCAGACACTACTTATCCTATAATCTGAAAATATTTTGAGAAGTGAACTGGAATATCAATAAAATGGCTTATCATCAAGGTCTCACAAGAGCAGTAGAGGACATTTATTTAAAAATCAAAATGCTAAATTTAGAGGAATGGACGGGGCTCGTGAGAAGGGAGTGTGTACAAGTGACAGTGCTGTAAATTGTCTCGAGGGTTCAAGGGACTGGGGAAGGACACCGTGTCCTGAAGTCACTTGTTCCCAGCAGAGATGTCTCTGCTGATAAGAGCTGGTTGTTGTTTGTGATGACAGTGATCGAGGAGGACAAGGTAGAGGCTCACCCATAAGCTCCTGCAGCTTTTTTCAGAACAGGGCTGTCGCCTGCTTTATTTATCACAGCATGAAGCGCTCCAAGTTTTTTGCCTGCTGCAGAGCACGGGTGCAGCTCCTCGGAGCTGCATTTGCCATAATGCTCTTCCAAGTTCTTCTGCATGACTGTGCCCATGGGCACCGTGGTACTTCTGGGGAAGGCCAAGAGGGGTTCATGGGGGCCAGCAGGGAGACCCGGCTCCAACTTGCAGCAGGGGCCTGGCAGATGAAGGAAGGGGAGGTCCCTGCCCCCTTTTGGCTGTCTTGCCTCCTTGTTTCTGCCTTGCTCTCCTTTATGCCAGTAACATTCTGTCCTTCACTGTTGACAATTATTGAAGCGGTTCTGGCGACAGCATTTGTTATCTGACCTACAAAAGCTGCAGAAATGCCGTTCTTCAACTTTGCGACTTAATCACTGCCACAGGAATCAATCCTTCCCAACCTTGTACATTAGTGAGGTCTGGGCCCCGGGTTGAGCAGACTGGATGTATTGATTGGCTCCTTTCCCACCAAAATCCGTGAAAAACTTTCATCCAAGGATACTCAGCAGTTGTGTGGTAGGGCTGACCAGGTCAGTCACACAGGATCCTACTACCACTATCTTGGCACTCATGGTGCTGGGGATGGAGTAGCTGTAGCATCCATGCCAGGCCATGCTGTGGGCTCTCTGGTTCCTGAGGGCTGGTACAGGCTGGCATTCCTTGCTTTGCTGCCTGCTTCTTGTCTTGCTGTCAATAGCAGTGTATGAGCACTGACTCCTGAAGTCTGCAATGTGCTGATTTGTACTTCTGTTGCAGAGCCTATGAAGTGAAGCTGTGAGTGAAAAGTGGAGCTAGTTGAACAATTTACTTCGTTTTACTTAAAAAAATAGAGAAGTAATAAAAATAGAGTTAAGGTTGGGCTGAATTTTTCTAGGGCTTCAGCATTTCTCCATCATCTATGTCATGGCAACCTGAAGTGGAACAATGAGTGGTTGAACTGAACCTCTGATGAATATTTCTGCAAGCATTTATTTTAGCGAGATGAGGAGGTGCCGTTAGCAGAAATGCATCCAGCATAAGGAGCTAAACATCTTGTGAGTGCAGAGGTCTTGATCTGGGATAAAGCAGCATCTCCCACAGGCTGTGTTCCTGTGATCCAAAAGGTGTGGAGAAAGGGGGTGTGTGTGTTTGTGCACATACGTTGTATTCCTATTGAAGGTGAATATCAATTTTGATTATCCGAATATTGATATAGCAGTTTAGAAATAGTTTGCCCAGAGGAGTTGTTTGCACTGTTATATTTACCTGCCCAATGAAATCAAGACAGCCCTTCATTCCATGAATCGCAGTACAGCACAGTGTTTGCCATTCGGATTTCTATGGTTGCACCAAGCATGCAACAGTATCCAAAGAATTTTATTGAATCAAAGTAATAAAACTGAAAAGTAGTATTGACTTTTCTTTGGCTTTTTCAGCTTCTTGCTAATTTTGGCCTTAGAATATATTTCAATGCTTTTTAGATTCCATTTTATTTAGTTACTTTATCGCTCAGATTGTAGGCTTTCTGTTAAATCATGGTAACTGTTTGTTGTAAAGAATGGGACATTCTTCCTAGTGCTTACTGGCCCCAGTGTAACATACATTTTCTAATGATTTTTGCTGTTTTGCTGATTTTGAGAATTCGAAGCGCAAAGTGGGTTTATGCAGGCCACATGAATTTCTGGCTTCAAGGCAACGATAAGAATTTTAATGGCTTCGTAAATGACACCATGCATTTAAAGTTGGTTTTCAGCCATCTCAAGATAGTTTGTTGTGCAAGAGTGGCTCCAGAGCAACATTCTTTCCTTCCAGAAGAGAAGGTGCCAAGGGGATTGGTATGTGGAAGTGACTATAGACTGAAAGGTCTACTTCAGGAGTCTTAAGGATGTCCTCGATGTATTTTCACTCAGCGCAGCCTCCTGTTGTTTCAGAGGGCAGCAGTTCTGCAGATCACACTGTGGAAGCGCCCTGGTGCTCTTTATAGACACTTGCTTCCACTGGCTGGCCACTGCCTTCAGGCTGCTCAGGCCTTCACACCAGCCCTTGGGAAGCCTTTGGAGGGCTGCAGAAGAGAGCACGGCTCTGCCCAAGGAAGCGTGCTTGCATGACCTGGCTTTTTGTGGTGCAGCCAAGACGCCACGATTTTTCTCCAACTTTCAAAGTTAGAGAAATGCATCACTTCCTCAGTTGCGGTTGGAGATATTTCCCATCCATCTTTGGCAGCTCTTTTAGAAAGACAGTAGACATCCCTCTCTGAGTCTTGTTTTCACAAGCTAAGGGGTTGCAACCATTCTTTCTCACACTGTTCCCTAACATGCACAGTTGTACCCTCTCTTGGTTTCACTTCCTCTCTGCAGCATCATTCATCTTCTGCCTTGCACTAGGCTTTTTCCTCAGTTCCTCTCTTCATCTTCCCTACCACCATCATGCATTTTTTCCTGGTTTTTTTCCTGCCTGGATCTCTCTGCGCATTGTGCATCTCACTTTTTGCAGCAGGCACCACGCACCCCCAGAGCTAGGATTGCTAATCTCCCTTTTAGTGCCAGATCTCCGTGTTCTACCATTTCCTTCCATTTCAGCCATTCTGGGAGATAAATCATGAATGTCAGAGGAGTGGACCTTCTTGCGATGGTGTGTGAAGTATGAGAGGAGTGGTGCTGTTCTGCCAAAAGGTGTTCAGTGACTGCTATCAAGTGGTCCTTTGATCTGGAGACAACCCAGAAGTCCTCACAGTTCTGCAATACAGATGTCAGGAGCTCTGCTTCTTCTACCCTTCCCTCTCCTTACGCCCCTTCCCTCACTTTTCTGGGTTGTGCTCCTCACCTCCATGGGCCTGGTGGCCCTGTCTGCCAGGCAGCTCCTGCAGCCCTTCTTATGTGTCTCTGAAGCTGTTCCGCAAACATCCCTCCGAGTTGAAGGTGGAGTTTCACAACCTGTGGGCCTTAATAGTAGAGCTGAATGTGTTTTTCCCTCAAGATCAGCAGCAGAGTTCTGAGGTTCTTGAGGAGAAAATGGTGTTATCTCTCTGGTACAGGCAACAGATACAGGTGATTTCAGGTCATCTGAATAATAAAGGTGCTGAACAACAGTTGCTTGCAGACAGTTGTGCTGTGGTCAACATGCTGGTCACCTCTGGCTTTAAAATAGCTTTTTTTTCTTCTTTATTTTAGTCCCCAGATTTACTCTGCAATGGGAACTGTGCTTATCGCATGTTTAAAGCAGATTTCTTCACTGTGCGTATGGAGGAAGGTAAAGGAAGTGATAAATCTCTAAAGCCAGTAAGATAAAACAAATCCCCTCTAGCGAAGGGCCAGATATGGCATCTTCTCCTATCTCAGTGTTTCGGTCTGCAGCTGCCCTCACTGGTGGGAAGATGGCTGCTGCTGCAGCACAACAGAGGGTGCAGGAGGAAGGCCAGGGAGCAACTGCATCACTAAGTCCAGTGCAGGGTTGAGGTGCTCTCTGTCAGCGATGGAGAGATATATGGGGTACTAGAGGGAAAAAAACCACCACTGTGGTTGAAAAGAAAATGAAGAATAGGATTGGGACACCGAGAATTTTTGGCTTCTTTTCCCCCCAATAATCTGAAGAAGGTCCGTTGTCCTCCCAGTTTTTGAGTTGGGAAATGCTTTGTAGTTAGTTATTTCCTGCACTCCTTCTTAGCATCAAATCAATAACAGGATCAAACTCCTGACTCCATGCTGTTCCCTTTCTTCCCTGTGCTGCTGTTGGAAGCTGGGGAGCAGCAGGCTGCAGGTCCCAGTGGTGCGGCTTCTGCTGTCTTGTGTGTCTGTTGCACCAATGCCCTGTGAAATGTAGGGCAGGTGTAGAGCTTTCCTGGGAGCCATGGGACCGCCTCTGGGCAGGCATTGAAAGGCTCCAGCAGAGGCCAGAGAATGCAGAGCGGACACTTTCTGTTTGCTGCCATCCCCCTGCCACTGCAGACCTCCGGCAAGTCTTTGAGGTGCACTCATCTTCTGAGTCACATCCGTGTCACCCGGCAAGCAGCGTGATGTTGGGAGATGTCATCTCACATCACATGGACATTTGCAGGCTTTCTTCTCAGTGACCTTTCAGCCTCCCACCTCACTTCCTGTGTGAATGGTTGCTTGTCTTTTCTGAAACAACATCTTAGTTTCTTCTGGTGATGATAAGCATGAAAGAAAAGCTACGTCAGCTAGAAATGTACAAACACTGTGTGCTTCTCCTGCTTTCAGAATATCCCCTGATTGCTCTTGTATCCTTGTGGAAGGGCTGGAGAGCAGTGCTACCAAAACAGATTTTCTTCTCTACCACCTTCCCTCATGACCACTGCTTGGCAAAGAAGTACAGCTCCTCTAGGCAGAGGGGCACACATATGCAGCTGTGCTCCTGGTAGGTCAGCTGGGCACTGCTAGCTCCAGCACTCACATTCTTCGCTCATTAGTGAATTTAAATGATGTCATTGGAGGAAATTTCCTCCTAATGCCCTAGTGCTCTCAGCTTTCTTTTTTTTACCTGAAATAGCCAGTTAAACAAAAAAAATTCTGACAGCCAAAAAAAAAAAATCAACACGAAACTCCAGGACTCGCTTTAATTGCATCGTGAGGAGATCTGCTCTCCTCTTGAGTCAAAAGATTTTTATTTGATTATGTTCAGATTTTTACTCACCAAACACTGTAAATCTTTTGGTTTTAATTAAAGATTTTTTTTTCTTTTGCATTAGACTGATGCTAAACTGGATTCACTAAATCTTCTTATGCTGTAAGTAGCAGTGACCCAGATAAACACATTTAAAAATTCAACTGCTGAAACTACAGTATGTTGCCTTTGTAAGACACAGTGAGAGGAAGTCTAAGCTAGTTCTATAAATTTACAAGGGTAACATGTAGCTTCATATCATTAAAAGCAGATTCATAGACTAATTTAATTCTTTTAAATTAGATGCACAAATCTGCATGAAAAGAGTGTTACTTGGTTTGGCGTCCGATGCTTCAAAGTTAGAAGGAGGCCTGTGAAAAAATTACTTTTCCCTTCTGCGTCCGTTCTTTTGCAGTGCAACAACAGCGGCTTTGAGGAAAACGGAGGATAATTGCTTATTTATGGATGTGGCTGCAGAGAGTCTGCAGTGCTTTGCCTTTCAGTGCCTGAGCTCGTGGTGACGGTAGTGTTTCCATGTAAGGGCTGGGGCCCAGTCAGGCCCACTGTGTGCCCATAGGCATGGCCTGGATCAAGACGGGGACGTCAAGACTTCTCCATGGACTGGATTGAGATGCAGACATCAAGACTTGTCAGTGGACTGGATCAAGATGTGGACATCAAGACTTCTCTGTGGTCTGGTTCAAGACATGGATGTTGCCAAAGTATCTTGTTGGCCTAGATTTGAGTCAACCTATTCCGTGACCCAAAAAACTGTGGTTTAGCATTGCCTGATGGGATGCTACCCGTGGTTTCAGATGTGCATTTTGCATGCTTTCTGCCAGAGCAGGTGATAGAGACGGCATCAGAATGGCTGCTGGTGGCATGGCATGCTAGTTGGCCACACAG
The DNA here is from genome assembly GCF_019238085.1 of Lagopus leucura. Lineage (NCBI taxonomy): Eukaryota > Metazoa > Chordata > Aves > Galliformes > Phasianidae > Lagopus > Lagopus leucura. The sequence continues at coordinate 59,356,476 of NW_024962262.1, forward strand.
ACCCCACCAGTCCCCACATGCTGGCAGGGAGGCCTGCTGGGCATCTCTCGCACCCTATAACTTACCCAAACGTGGATGTTACCACTTCTTCAGTCCTTGTGAATTTTCAGACAGCAGCGTCAGCTGTGTTTACACAAGGAAGAAATATATACTATTGGGGACAATCAGATAATAAACAGCCTTTAATTAGCGCAAAAGACGCAATGGGACCTAATCCCTCAGTGCCTGTTTAGACAGCCAGACCCAAACAGCTTGGGTCTGGTGCCCCATTACTGTTCCTCTGGGGGAACCAGGGAACGCTCCATTTTGTCACTGCCATCCCAGTGCCTACAGCTGGTTGCTGGTGTGGGGCTTGTCCTAGACCTAGGGAGATGCCACAGGCCATGTCTTGCTGAGCAGGAGCATGGACATTCTTGTGTTTGTGGTTTGCTTGGTGTCCCCAAAGGAAGAGCCCATGAGGGTGTGTTGCTACAAGATCAAGAAGACAGGCAGCAAAAAAACCCCCAACATTTGCTCCAGTGTGCTTGCAGGTATATATATATATATTTTTTTAAGATGTTTTGTTCATCGTTCTATTTTATTTCCTCTTATTTGTAGTTAAATGAATGACACTGCAGAGCCAGCTTTTGTCCTTTACTGTGTGTATGCACAGTAATTCATTTCTAGCTGAAAATGTGACAACGTGAGAGCGAAGCTCTTCCCACTGGTGTTTTCGTGCAGGGATTCGCCCATTCTCCCACCTCCCTGGGAGAGCCGAGCCTTCAGTGCACAGCCACACATACCCCTGCAGGTCTCTGAGGCTGGGCAGCACAGCCGGACGCCAGACCTCCCCTCCAGGTTTGCTGGAGTGGCCCGGTGACGTGCCCCAGGGGACTTACAGTCAATGATGATGGATTACGCTGGTCCATTAATGCAGCAGTCTCATCTGGGAAAGATGTAATTGCCGTTCCGTGTCCCGCCGCTTCCGTAAGTTTTTCAGCACACGTAGTAGTGCACGTCGCGATGGAGATGGCTGGTGACAAATGTTGCAGTAAATATGTCAGGGGCTCCGCATCCCGTGGCAGCTCGCTTCTATTCTGGTACCGGGCAGCCGTCGTTAAGATGGGGGAAGTGATAATCACAAAATTTGCTGTACTGCGTTCATGATGATGTACTGCTCTTCTAAGATTTGATGGAAGAGCGTGGGCAGTGCTGATCTTGTTTCCTCCTGCAAGACGCGTCTGCAAAATAGGTTTGTGTTGCCTGGTTCCTTGTGAGCAGGAAAGGCTCGGTGCAGCCGATGGGATGGAAAGCGGTGTGTAAACGGCTGTGAAACGGAGATGTAAAAAAATGCTGCATTTTTTCTCACATCGCAGGAACCCCGTGCTTTTCTGGCTCTTTTAAACAAAATGCCTGCAGCTGCTTACATATTTGGCAAAGATGAAAAGAAGGGGATATTTTTGCTTGGAAGCTTTTCCATCCACACAGCTTTGGATAGGGTGGCGTTTGAAACCTGGTGTGGGCGTGCTGTCTGCGTGAGGATTAGTGCCGTCAAGTGGCTGACGAAATGTTGGGTTTGGTGTACTGACGTGATGACGTGTCGGAGAGGGAGAGTAAGGCCACTAAATCTGGAGCTACGAGTATAAAAATTGATCTTGAACTGGCAAGCTGAAGGAGGATATTTGAGTTGGTGGGGAGGAATGCAATGTTAAATAACCGTCTTTTGCTCTCCAGACAGCTAAAGAGTCTGTCCCCTTCCTTCTTACAGTCTCCCTTTAGATACTGAAAGGCCGCTATCAGGTCCCACTGAAGCCGCCTCTTCTCCAGGCTGAACAGCCCCAGCTCTATCAGCATGTCCTCACTATGGAAGTGTTCCATCCTAGAGCTCTCCAGCTCCAGGTCTCGTCATTGCTACTGCATTCATTGGGAACTTTCTGGTGCTCTCTTTCTGGCGTGCAGAGCCTGGAGGCTGTACCCTTTCCTGTCCAGCACAACAACATGTGTGCTGCTGGTAAGCCCATCAAAGCTGCACCTGGGAGCTGCCATTTTGGCCCACCCATTTTGGCTGTTGGATGGCATCAACACCTGTAGTCGGTCATGGGCACATTCTTTCTTACAGTCTTAGGAACATGTGTGCATCACTAGAAAGGGTTGGTGCGCAGGAAAGTTTGATTTTTTTAACATGGTGCTGCATTTCTGCTGATTCTTTACTTATGGAAGGCAGGATGTATGTTGGGACAGTCAGAGGTTGTGAAATCTGGGAGAATTAGTGATTCTGGCCACAACAATGTTGAATTGTAATCACAGCCTGCCTCCTGCTCGTTCTTCCTTGCTGCCATGGGAGGGTTTGGGAGGCAGCTGTAGGTGTTGAAGCCATCATGGTGCAACGGGGCAAAGTCAGGTGTTTCACCTGCAGAATGGTTGTAGCGGTTCACAGATGGATTTTAACTTGACCTGGCCAGCTGAGCAGGGTGACTGGTGTGATGGATCCCTGTCCCCTGCAAGCAGGAGCTGCATGGTCATGTTTGCAAGGAGGGACAGGCAATGAAGGGCAGCCTCCCGTTCTCACCTTGATATTGGAAAGATCAAGGGAATGCAGGGAGAGTGCGTGAGCCTGGGGTCGGGGGAGTGGGTTGGGAGGAAAGAGCGAGCTGAGGGTTGCTGAGCTGGGAACAAACCTCTGCCGAGGAGCTGGCAAGGCTTTGAAGTCGTGTCACTGACATCAAACTCTGAGACCCTTTGTAGGAAACACAGTGCTTTAAGGACTGTTTAATAAAGCTCTCGACTGGGAAAGGAGCAAATATTTTATCAGGCTGACGCTGAGTGCTTTTTGTTGTGGGTTTTGGGGGAAGCGGGACTGGCAATTACATTTAATTGATATCCTTTTCCTCTTGTTATCATTGGGGTATCGATTGCTGGGAAAACAAAATGCGTGTTTTAAAAAATTTACTGTAAAGTCACAGCTCTCATTTGTTTTGTTTAGCTCTGTGCTCTCAAGCAGCTCATTTTTCTTTGCTTCGCTGGCAAATAGAATGTTTTGATTGAAAACAATACTAAATAATCAGTTAGATGGGATGTTTAATGACAGGAAAAATTGTTTAAAATATTTTTTCCCATAGGAAAATCATGCCGTTTGCTTTTCAAGCCTAAGAAGCCTTTTAATGCCATTGTAAGTCTGCATCCTTCCTACTGTCTCGCTCCAGAATCAAACACGTGGGCACAGTGCGTGTGTTGAAGCATGTGGGTCAAGGAGTGGTGGATCCCGGGAGCCCTGGCACAAGAGACATCCATCCCCTGAGTACATCCAGTTTTTCCCTCCATCACTTTCATGGGGGATTTCTTAGGCCCCCACCTGCTGTCGTTTCGACATCCCTGTGGGTTACCCAAGGCAGTGCAGCAGCCTCCAGTGCCCCTGTCCCAAAGAAGTGATGCAGGTGGATGTTCCCTCGGTCGCAGGAGCAGGGCCTCGTGTTCCCCCGTCTGAACAGGAATTTGGAGCGTGAAAACTGCAGTGAGGTTGCAGGGATGTCGCCAAACTCTGCGGCACGTGACTCAGCAGTAATTATGGCTGGCAAATTTATATTTGTCCTTCGCATGTCAGGTTCAATACATCAGCTTTCCATGTGCTGTCTGGGGCTCTGAGCGCGTGTCCGGCTCAGTGCAAGCTGAGCAAGCTGCTGCTGCTGCGTGGGCATCGCCGTGCTGCTCTGAGGGGTAAAATAAAATAGAGCCCATCTGGGCAGGGTTTGTTCCCAGCAGCAAGGCTCTTCTGCTGCAACAGTTTTGAGACAACCAGGATTGGGATGTGCTGTGGGTTCCATGCCTTGGATCATTTTTTGTGGCCCTCCTCTGGACACGCTCCATCTGTGGTTTATATGTACAGGAGAGCTACTGGCACGTTAATACCTCCATGTGAAAGCTCGCTTCCTCCAAATACTTCTTTTGTATTCCAGCAACACCCTTAGTAACAACATGGAAAGCCTTTATGTGTGTACGGCTGTAACAACACAACACAGAAGTCGCAGGATGCAAGGTGATTTACGGCTCACTGCTGGGTGTCAGTGTGTGCCCCGCTCGCCCTCTGCCTTATCTACTGCAGAAGGATGCAGAAAGATGGGGCGGGCTTTGGCTGCCTGCAATTGCATGCGTGGCATGGGTGGTCCCACAGCGAGCACCCACAGCCCTGGGAAAAGCTGACATCGGCAGGGGATCAGCAAGCAGGCCGGAGTTATCACCGCCTTCATAATGGCATTTCTGCACAGCTAACATTTCCTGTAGAGCTGCACACATCATTGCTTAGTGCCATGAACTTAACTCTTATCAGCGCCCCAGTGGGAAAACCCAAGTTATTTACAATAGCTTTCTTTTCAGTGTTGTAAGCTTATTTTCAATTAAAACAAACAGCAAATTAAATATTAAATAGATAAGTAGGGAAAGTGAAATTAATTGATTTTCTGGCACCGGGGTAAGGCAGAAAGAGGAACCTTCAGGCGGTTTTGCTGAGTTGCACTGCCTTCCTTCTTGCTTATCAGGTACATGGGACTGACTTTAAAAGCCAGGCAGCTCTCACTATGTGTTGAGAAGCAGCAGTCCTCAAAGTAACAGCAGTGCGTGCGCACTTCGGGTTATTCTTTATTAAAAGAGAAATGTAGTAAAGCTTTCACTGTTAGTAGCAATGTTGGAGAATGCAGTTTAGCGTAAGTCCTCTCCATAGAGACATAGATTCATAGAATGACTCAGGTTGGAAGGGACCTCAAAGCCCACCCAGCCCCAACCCCTGCTATGGGCAGGGCTCCCCCATATCAGCTCAGGCTGCCCGGCCCTCATCCAACCTGGCCTTGAGAGTTGTGCCTTGCTACCCAGGTGCTGCTGGCATCGCTGGGTTCCTCCACCTCAGGGACACACAGAATGCAGCTTGGAACGGCATTTGACTGTGCCTTAAAATCCCCAAAGCAGAAGCGGGCATTTCTTCCAGGTGCCTGATGGTGATAGATGAGCTCTTTTTTCCCTTGTCTAGATACTTCCTCTGCCCTGTCACTTTCTAAAGCAGCAGTGGGGGATTTTATGATGCTTCAGACTTTCCTCCTGCACAGTTATCTGTCTCTCTCTGTGGGTCTGTGCAGCATGCTAATCCCTCAAGGCACTTATGCAGCATAATTTTCATCTTAATTTTTCTATTTCTCAATGCTAAATGGCCTTAGCAGGGGAATAGAAGGTCATTTTTCCCATCCCCACCAGATTACTCGTTTGCTGTGGAAACGCAGAGATCGTCTCACGCTTTGCAAACAAACGGCAGAGCAGAAGTCCTGGTGCCGTCTGCAGTGCTCCTCAGTGCCGCCGAATGGAGGGCAGCAGGGGTGCGGGGCTGGGCTGCAGGCCTGAGGGAGTGTTGAATGGTTCTTTTATAAGGAGGGAGATGATGTGGGAAGTATAAAACCTCTTTTTAATTCCTCAACAAGATGAGCCTGCTTGTGTTGGTGCCGCTGCTCCTCGCTGTCTGAATCATCAGCATTATTTCTCTCCTGCTTTCTCGTGCTCGGGGAATCTCTGCCTGCAGCCAGTGCTGAGTGAGGAAACAAACAGAACCCCTCAACCCCGCAGTCGTGTTTTCCTCTCAACGTTTCACGAGATGAGAAGAATCATGAATTATTCTCCCCCAGCCAGCAGCAGCGGGGGAGAAGGAATGACTCATCTGTTTACTTTTAAAAATCCTCTTTAAAAATCAGATGTGCCCGATGATACATGATCGGGATTTCTCTCGCCCGGCCCCAGCTATTAACTCCCGACATTGCTGTAGTCCTGCTCTGGCCGTGACACAGTGCTGCCAGACCCGGGGATTTACAGGCCTCGGGAGGGATGCTCTGGTTTCCCGTTTCCCTGCCTTGGCCGTGGTTTGCCCTTTGTTCGGGGTCGGTTTTTGCGTCTGTCTGCGCTGAGCTGGCAGGTGACGGTGCTGCTCCCGCAGCCGTCCATGCGAGCAGGGCAGCGCTGTGAGCAGCCGGGCCATCCGTACAACCATGGGATCATTCAAGTTGGAAAAGACCACTAAGATCATCAAGTCCAACATCAGCTCACATACCCAAAACAGGCTTAGGGTCTGCGTGTGGCTGCTGCGGGCCAAGGATGCGGAGCGGTGGTGATGGTGCGCGCTCTGCTCTTGGGTAACAGCGTGCAGCTGTGCACAGGTGAGGAATGTAAATCTGGGGTGCTCCGGTGCTTCCCCATGGTAACAGAGTTAAAAATGGACAAGTTTCCATGGTGATTATTACCGCAGGATGCGCTGCTCACTTCAGGAGTGGCACGGGCAGCATGGCAAAATCTGCGGGCGGAAATTATTTACCCTTCTGAATAAATGAAGGCACAGCGCCATTAATACGCTGCTTTGCAGGGAGCATGGGGGGAGCAGAGTGTTAATCTTTGTAGGAAATAGGTTGCAGATTTCACTGTCACCATGAACAGAAACAATCTCTGTCCTTTTTTTGTTGACATTTGCTTGGTTTAGATAAAGACACAGGCTGCTAAAGTAAATTTGAATCAGAATCACGGAATGGTTTGGAGAGGACTCTAAAGCCCATCCAGCCCCAACCCCTGCCATGGGCAGGGCTGCCCCCCACCAGCTCAGGGCCCCATCCAACCTGGCCTTGAGTGCCTCCAGCAATGGGGCACCACAGCTTCTCTGGGCAGCTGTGCCAGCGCCTCACCACCCTCTGAGTGAAGGATTTCTGTCCCTTGAGGTGTTCAAGAAACATGTAGATGTGACACTGAGGGATGTGATTTTTAGAGGCATAGTGGTGATGGGCTGACAGTTGGACTAGATGGTCTTAGTGGTGTTTTCTGACATTTATGATTCTATCATAAATTTATGATTCTATCATAAATGTCTATGATATCTGCCCTTGTAAAAAGTCAGTCTCCCTCCTGTTTATAAGCTCCCCTCAAGTTGTGGAAAGCCACAATGAGGTCTCCCCGCAGTCTTCTCTTCTCCAGGATGAACAAGCCCAACTTCTTCAACCTTTCTTCATAGGAGAGGTACTCCTGCACTCTGATCATCCTCATGGCTTCCTCTGGACCCCTGACAGGCTGTGTCAGAGGTACTGCTGCACCAATGGCCTGACCCACTTAAGTAAAACCTCATGGGGGGAAAATATAACAGCTCTTGTAGGGGAACCGAGGACCCTGCCACGGTGGAACATTTCTGAGCCGTGTATATTTAGAAACATTTGGTTTTGTGCTCCTGCTGAGTTAAAGCAGTGCACTGTCTCTGGGCCCTGCCATACACTGTCATTATGCAGAGCTTTGTTTTAAAGCAGCAGAAGGGGCTGCCCAAGCCCTTGGGTTGGCTGGCGTACGGGAGGGGTTTTTTTGACTGCAGGCAGCCTTCAGGTCCTTTAAATTATCTGTGTTTACGGCTAAATATAAGTTCCTCAAAACTGTTCGTACAGCACTCACGGATGTCTGTGTATACAGCATCACTGTGTACATTACCGCTATGAGTTGTGGAGCCGTTATCCTGAAACGTGGAAACGTTCAAGGGCTTGCTTTGGCGACAGGGTCTTTCAAGGCAGTCGCAAATGTTTTGTTAAGGAGGAGATTTATGCAGTGCCTAAACCACGTCTCTGCATTGCAGGCCAAGCGATGTCGGTGCCGGAGCCCCTGGCAGCCCCATCCTGCTGACGGCGATGTGAGCGTGGCGCTGCGGAGCCTCAAAGCCCTGCGAGATGGAGGAGCTCTACAAGGAGACTCCCAACCTGCCCATGGATGTCACCAGCCCACCGGCGGCCATGGCCAACAACAAGCTGGAGAACGGCGTGGCCCAGCTGATCACAGCGGAGGCCTGGAACATCAATTCAGCTGACCTGATGAAGAAGGCCCTGTCCCCGCTGGTGACCGTCCCTGCTCCCTCCATCCTGACACCGCCGGCTGAATCACAGAGCGGGGTGGCACTGAAGGTGGCGGCCACCGTGCTGCAGCCCATCTGCCTGGGGGACAGCCCCGTTGTCCTGCCTATCCACCTGCAGGTGGCTGGCAGTGCCGCCCCGCAGATGCCGGCCAGTGGTGCCACCCCGTACGTCATGACCACGCAGGGCCCCATCCCACTACCAGTCCTACTGGAGCAGCATGTTTTTCAGCACCTCAACTCGCCCCTGGTGCTGCCCCCCGGCACTGCCTGCCCTGCCAGCCCCCTGCATGGTGGTCTTTTCCCAGGCGCCTCTGCCCCTGTCAGCCAGCCCCAGCTCCTGGACCCCAAACCGTCAGGCCCAGGCCAGGAGCCCGTGCTGCCGCCTGTCTTTCAGACACCAGGTTTCGCCGCAGTCCTGCAGGACCTCTTCCCCTCAGGGCAGGGCGCCCTGGGCTCGGCCCCCTGCCAGCCCCCTCCTGACTATGCTGCCCTCCCACCCCAGGCCTTCAGCTCACCCCTCTCCCCGCTGGTGCCCCCTGCCACGCTGCTGGTGCCCTACCCTGTCATCGTGCCCCTGCCCGTCCCCGTGCCCATTCCCATCCCTGTCCCCATCCCCATGCCCCATGGTGCTGAAGCCAAGGTGACCCCCGACCCACCCAAGCCCCCACTCTTCACCCCGCAGCCCTGCAAGGGCACCCAGACCCCTCTGGAGAAGGAGGAGACGAAGCCCTTTGACCTCGTCCACCAGCGGGACTTCTCCCAGCTAAACCGCCACACTGTCATCAAGATGGGCAGCGAGAACGAGGCGCTGGACCTCTCCATGAAGAGCCCACCCATGGCTCGGGCCTGCGAGGCTGCCCCGCCACCGCCATCTCCTGAGGACGGGGCACTGGACCTGTCGCTCTCCTCGTGCCGCAAGCCAGGGGGTCCCCATGGGGAGATGGCCAGCAGCGGGCCCAGTGCCGAGGGCAGCCCGCAGGACAAGCCGGCCACCCCCTTCGCCCCTTCCAAAGCACCGGAGGCTGCAGGCAAGGCGGAGGGCAGGGTGGTGGGGCCGGGGCCAGGTGAGCTCCTGCGGCCGCCACAGAAGTGGTTGGTGGAACCAGCCGGGAGGGCGGCCTGCGAACCCAAGGCCGGTGGCAACAACATTGAGATCGTCAGCACCTCTCAGACAGCCAAAGTCATCGTCTCTGTCAAGGACGCCGTGCCCGCCATCTTCTGCGGCAAGATCAAGGGCCTGTCGGGGGTGTCCACCAAAAACTTCTCCTTCAAAAGGGACATGCCCCAGGACTCAGTGCTGCAGTGCTACGACATGAAGAGCCAGCCCGAGCCGCGGGACAACACCGAGGCGCTTAGGAAACCCGTAAAGAACAGGAGCGTAAAGCTAAAGAAAATGAACTCGCCCGAAATACACATTCTTCCAATAAAGAAGCAACGGCTTGCTGCCTTTTTTCCAAGAAAGTAAATTATGGGTTTTTAGAATTTTAAGATTATTATGGAAAAAAAAAAAATAATAAAAAAGATGCACTTGGTTTTAAACTCATTTAAAACTTTAAACTATCTTTGTAAGTTATTTTTGGGGAAGGGGGAGAGGAGCAGAAGTAGAGTCCCTATAAGCTGGGTTTCTTCTTTTTTTTTTTTGTTATTAAATTTTGACTTTTCGTGGGAAACTGAATAAAAGCAACCTATTTTTCAAGCAGATTGCACATTTTGCAGCTTTAATGGAGTAACGGATGAGTCAGAGGGGTAAGAGCTATTTTCACTGCCATAAAGTGCTTTGATGATGTAATTCTTCATAATGGTTAGAACGGAAATTTCAAAATAAATGTTTGTACGTGCTAATCGGTGGCGGTATCTCTGTCATTTCTGAAGGGCTTTGGCAGCATGGAGGAGGCCTGGCCAAAGGCTGCAACCGCCCTCACTTGTTCAGAGTGCTGCTAAGAATCCACCTGGGAGTGGATCGGGGCATGCTGTTGGGGGCACTGCGCCCCAGTGGGCTTCAGAGTGGCAAAAATGAGGGTAGCTGAGCGGTGCGGCTCTGTGCTGACGCTCACAACCCCGTTCTAAAGTGTTGAAAGCAATAGCAGCAGTTATTTAAACAAGAAAGTCTTAAAAACTGGGGGAATTCGGTTGCAGAGGGGTGATAAAGAAAAGTCGCCTAATTTTTTCCCACCTGGCTGTAGATATATGGAGGCATTGTTTATTGTTAGTTTTATAATTGTCTTTGATGGCTGAAGTCACTGCACATGAAAGAGCAGAACTGTGTAACTTCATTACCTGACGGTGTACAAGCCGCACACGTCCATGGAGAAATGTGAATGTACCATTACAATAAACGTTCTGGTAAGTGATGGTTTTGCACTCGTGTATGACAGCTGGAGACGCACTACTGCACGTTGGCTTTAAAGGCCATCTAGTCCAACCCCCTGCAATGAATAGGGACAACTACAGCTCCATCAGGGTGTTCAGAGCCCCGTCCAGCCTGACCTCGAGTGTCTGCAGGGCCAGGCACCCACTGTGGCGTAGCTCTGAACCCATCATGCAGGTAACACAGTGCTCTGACTGCGCCACGCTTCCTCCCTCTGTAGCCAAACAACTCCCAGGTCTCCCCCTGGGCAGAGATTGTAGCAGTAGTTCTTGCAGGAAACCAGCCAGAGAGGCAACTTCCAGGTTCAAAATGCCATCTCCAGCTATGGGCCTCATCATGAGCTCCACTGACACTCCCGCTGCAGAGAGCAGGGCACTGCTCAGTGCCCCCACCAACCGCCCAGGGAGCGGGAAGGGCGGTCTGCTGCTCTTTTGGGCTGAAGGACTACTCAGTATATAGAATGAGTGGGTGTTGTGCACCCCTACCATCATATCCTGCCAAACTCCTCTTTTTAAGTGTTTTTATTTTTCCCAAAGCTGGCAGAACCGAAAATGCTCGGATAGCTCGTAGCATTGATGGATTCATTAATGTTTTGTCATCTGACAGGCTTTTGTCTTTTTAAAATAATCTTGTTCTTAGGTGAAAAGCGTTCTGCTGCTTTGTTTTGTTCCTCCCAAAAAGCTGTGCTGATGTTCCACCTCTCAGTAGCTGCAGCGCTGGGGCTGAGGAGGTCCCTCAGGATTCCAGTTCCCATTGTCACTTCCCCACAGCTGTGGCCGGGCCAGGCGCAGGGTGACATGACCTGCTGGTTTGCTCTGAGGGAACAAGACCCCGAGCCCAAAAGCCCTGATGGCAGTCAGCTGCTCTTAGCAGCCTTTTTAAGTGCACACAAAACTGTAAGAACACCCAACTGCTGTGGGTGGCTGACTCAGGTGTGAGGACAGACAGGCAGCAGCCAGCAGGCGCCCCAGAGTATTGCAGCCCTCCCTCTCTGAAATGGAGCTGAGGGCAAGGTGTGTGAGGAGCAGCCGAGGCCACGAGGAGCTGAGGGGAGGCCTGATGGCAGCTGCAGCTCCTCACAGGGAGCGGAAGGGCAGCGCTGAGCTCTGCTCTCTGTGACAGCAACAGGGCCTGAGGGCACGGGGCAGCTGGGGGCAGTGGGCACGGAACAGCCATGCCACAACACCTCCCCTTATGCAGCGCTGGGCAAAGGCCCCTACCTAGGTGCCACCTTCCTCCTACCACTGCTTGTGTGTGAAGCACATGGGCACAGAACAAGGCACTTAATTACACGAAGATTGAGCACTTCCACCTCCTCCTCGCTGCTAGCAGCAATTACAGATTTTGTACATTGGGCCATTAATTTTCTCCACGGCTACATTTTAACTGCTTCTGAAACTTGTGCAGGAGAAGGATGGGGAGCTGCTATGTGATATATGGAGCCTCCATTTCTGGTGGCTGTTAATGGAGACATTAATACCTCTTGAGAAGTTGAAGGGAAAGTCATTAAGCCATAATGGCAGGAGGAGGATGTTTTACAACAATGGGCACGTGCAAAGTAGAGACAGAAAGGAGCAGCACTGACCCTCAAGGGCAACCCGTGTTGGCTCCAAGCTCCCAGTGATTTGGGGGGTGGGTTTTATTAGGAGGTGAGGAAAGAGCAGAGTGGAATCCCTTCCCATCTGTTCTCAAGGAGGGGCTTTGCAGGAAGCCATGGACCCCAAGTTCGAGCTCAGGGAAAGCAGCCCCAAGGGCAGAGCTGGCCCAGTCCCTGGCACAGAGGTGAAAAGAGCAATGACATTTCTAAGCCTGATGAAAACAGGTGATATTTAGACTGACAGAACAGACACACAGCCAGGAGAGAAGCAAGCAAGGCAAGTATGAGTTCAAGAAGGTGGTGGAACAGGGGAAGATGGAAACAGGTAATGGAAGCCAAAAGCCACCTCCAGATCTGTCATAACATGACACCTATATTAAAGCTAGCAAGAATCCAGCCACAGAATGAAAGGAAGAAGCAATGTGGCAGCCCTTGGCCATGAGCAGACGATGAGCAGAGCAGAGGAAGCTGTCAGCTTCACACAATGCACCCCAGGGAACTGCGGCATCATGAGCAACAGGGCAGCGAGTACAGGGTGCGCTTGCCTGGGATGAAGGCAGCTGAGACACAAACATCACACCACACCATGTCACAGCACAAGGAACACGTCCTTCCCCCTCTTGCTCTGCCTCTCCTATGACACAGCCAGTGGTGGGGAAGAGTGGGACTTAGCAGCAAACCCAATTAAACTGGAAAGAGAGGGGAAAGAGAGTAGCAAATGCATCAACTTCTATCACAGATGCACACACAGCACTGCCTTGTACGTCCCACAGAAGTGGCGGCTGAACACCAAAGGGAGCAGTGCCAGGAGTCCTCTCCTCCACTTGTGCAGAGGCACCTCAGGATAGGGATCCAGCAGCAATGCTCGGCCCAGCAGCAGCCCTGACCAAGGATCTCTGACAATGAGAATGTAGAACATTACGTAATATCCTGGTGCCAGACATTTGGGTTTCTTTTTGTGCTCAAGTTTATGAGAACACGCTGAAATGCTTGGGCAAAGCCCTCACTTTCATCTGGCTGGGACGGGCTCCTGTGTTCCTGCACGTCAGCCTGCCACTGCAACAGCAATGGTGTGTATTTGTGCCACTTGCTTCTGTACACACCTGCCTCTTCACTCACTTCCATTTGCTTCTATACTCACCTTCTCCCCCCCTACTCTTTACAGTTTCATTTCTCTGAGACCACGTTACGTACTCATCAGTTCTGAAGTCTGCAATTCAGGACAGTTTCCACGCACAAGCAAATCCCCTAATTTCAGTGTGGAAAATGTGTTTTCCACAGTTGTTAAATTCCCAGTATCACCCCCCTGCTAGGAAAATCCATCTTGTTGTTTAACCACCTGAATCATTTCTGCATGTTTGGGGAGAAAAATTACTAACCACTGAAGTATTTAGCACTGCTTTGTGCCCACATATCCCAAGCTCTCCTTCAGTAATAGTGTAAGATCCTGGTACCGAAATTATTAGGATACTTTCAAATGAAGTGGGGAAAATGAAAAGAGCACCAGGCAGGATGGCATCTAATAGAAGTGCCTGGAATGGAGTACTGTTTTCCAGGCAAAAAGTTTTCACTGTAATGAAGTTCAGGTTTGTATGGAAGTGCTGGGAACCCAACGCCCTGCCAACCCGTGCCAAGCCCCCCTTTGCTCCCGGGATTACTAATGTTCCTTAGCCCACAGCTGTCTCAAAATGGCCACATTTTCTACATTGTTTTAATACCATCCTTCCCACAATCTCCTCATCAACGGCATTCCCATCCTTTTCTGCTTAAGAAACAGAGATGATAGGCAATGTTCTGTCCAAGTCTGGCATCTTGGCATCTCAACCAAACCACAAAAGAGTGCGTCACTGCAACACAAAACAAGGAGGTCCTTCTCCCCAGGACCTATGTACTATTAAAAAAACCAGCAACAACAAAAACAACAACCCATAAATCCCATCAGTAGGTATGGGAAAGTTATTAATTGCCGAGGATTCTGCTTCACCAGTCGTTTAGTTGTCTACTAAGACCTCAAGGGGAAAAGAATAACACCTCACCTGCATCCAAAGTTACAGTGATTTCAGGTGAATTTGTCATGCTTTAATTGAAGCGTGTAACAGGAAAACATGGCATGATGGCATGCCCTTAGAGACCCTGAGAGACATAGCTCAGCCATGCAGGCACTGAGCTGCCCCACTGGTCCCAAAGCCTGAGGACCATACGCCTCACTGGCCAAGTATCCCAATACTCATGTACAGGGGGTCCCAGCAGGACTGAAAAAGGAAATATTTAAAATGCTGTCATCTACGTTTCGCCACTTCAAAAGAGAAACAACAGTGCTGAGAGTGTGCAACACACTGGGATCTGGGCTCAGAAATATTTTCAAGGGATAGACTTTTGAGATCACATACTATGGACATCTGGACTTTTGAGCAAGACACCTTATGTGGTAGACCATGGGACTTTGCCAGTGCTCTTTCATGTCGTAAAACACCCATGTCCTCCTAAATGCCAGGTAGGTCTTTCATCAGGGGTTCAGGTAAAGGGATTGTTCCATCCTTCTCACAACAAACGGCACTTTTGATGATGAATTAGTTAACATCCTGAAGTGAAGAGAGAGAGGGTCTGAGGCTCCCATGACAGATACTGGCAAACTAGACAACAAAAGCCAAGGAGTCCAGAAAGCTATTTCTCTTTGTAAAGCCAATGCTGCTACTGGGTCAGTCAACTACGCTTACATGGTCTACAATGAGAAACGGCTATGGTACAAAGATGGGAAGCTATATGAAGTTAAACCCAATGCTGTATTCTTTGTCAGGTGAAACTTTAAAACAAATCACATCAGGAGGGAATTGATGGCTTAGGAAGAAACAAAGGACAGAGAGAGGATGCTCGAAGGATCAGGCAGGGAATGACTCAGCCCTTGTTCTCAGATGAAATCATATCAAGAAGTCTTTGGTATCTGAAGTTACCAACAGGCCCATGGGTTTACCTTCAATTAAACATGGCCACTACATTTAAAAGACAAGTTTTGATTTTTTGCAACTGGTGACCAGCAAAACGAAGGGGGAAAACAGTCCATTTTCACACACGATGAACTATTTTACACCCCTGACATAGCTCAAAACATTAATCTTTAACTTTCCTCCTTAAAATCTCAGCTCAATACCAATGCCCAAAGTCATCAGTTATGACTCAGCAATCAGTGCATCTAAATCCAGAACAATTTAACTTTGTATTCCACCTGGTTTCTCCTTTTCCTCAGTTTTCCATTACTTCATTCTTCATATATTTTCCTTCCCATGATTATTGCACAAAAGCCCTATCACTCATCCCTGCCTTCCATTTCTGTTTTCTTTCAAAACATTTAAACTTTCTCCAACCTGCTCATTTCCAGCTGCCAAACCCTAAGACAGTTTACAGTTCATTACGGTGAATGCAAGGATGAACGGAAGCAATACTCTCCCTTTGACTGAGCTGAGAGCCCTGGCCCTTTGAAAACAGCTGGCAACATTCAATTGAAAACAAAACAAGCAAAAAAACCAACACACACCTAAAAAGCCACCACTGTCCATCAGCCTGATATGGAAAAGAAGTTGTGTTGGTAAACATCCCAAGTCTTGTTAGGATGACCTAGATTGTAGCTCACTCCTAGTGAACCAGCATAAACCAGGGCCAGGCTTGAACTGAACCTTGATTTATTAATTGTGCCCTCCCCACTACTTTGTTCATGCGAGCACAGGAACTTAACACAGACAGACAGACAAGAAAGAACTCTGTGGATTGCACCTTGGGTAATTCAGCCTCAGCCCTCTGTTCACAACAGAGTACCACCAGCATTCCTAGGCAAGGAAAGAAATCAGTAGCAGTAACACATTATGCAGGGATCAGCAAGGAAACTGCTGAGTCCTTTTCTTACTTTTCAAAACACACAGAGTAACAAGTACATGTAAAGATCCTTCCCTCAAAAACAGAGGCTCTCCAGTGGTAGGAAGACCTGCTTGGCAGCTCTGGTTTGAAGAGGTGGAAGTTGAGGGAAGAAGTGTTCAGAGCTGTCTGAAATTCCCGTTAACATTAATACAAGTGCTTGAAGGAACAGAGCGCTTACATAACCATGAGGGGAAAAAAATGAAAACAACAAAAACCACCAAATACTCTCCACATGAGAAAAGGAGCAATCTAGGAAGATGCCATTCAAACACCAGACTTTCTGAGGTGCACCGCCATTTGTTGAGGTTTTCCAACTGCCTTGCTGACTTGCCTCAGCTTCCACCTGGGAGGGGAGCCGAGTACTTGTCTTTCCCATTCCTGACCTCACTGCTGAGGCTGCCAGCACAGGGTAATGGCAATTACCATGGTGGTTTTGTGGTGCATTCATTTCCTTCCAGCTGTCATAACTAGAAAGGAGTCATTGGCAGGAGTGCGTTTCTGCCAGCATCGAGCTGTACATCTGTTCACATTTGTCTGTTCACACAATACGGGATGTGATCTCCCTTTCCTCTTGTGCTGGCATCTGTTTGCTCATACGATTTATCCTGGAAGGGCTTTGATTTCGGAGGCTAAAAAGTCAATCTCAGTAGATGAGAATGTCTTCATGTATTTTAACAAGAAAAGAAGTAGAGATGTGCAGCCTTCACTATCAGCACTAAGCAGCTCCACCACAGATGGGGAAAGCTGAAATAAAAGTAGTAGAGGTCTGAGGTACAGCTCAGAGTAGCAGCAGCTCAGGCAAGGCTCCTTGCTTGTACTGCAGAGCTGGGAGATTATGGAGCTGGTGGAAGCTAATTCTGATTCAGATGGGACAAATTACAGCTAATCAAAATGATCTGCTAGGACAGGGATGGATGATTCATGTAAGCGAGGGAGTTAAAAGCCTGCTGGACCGCTGTAACGGCATATTTTAAGGACATACTGAACTCCCATCATCTACGCAGCCACGGTCAGAGGAGAAAGTTTTAAAATTTATGTGTTTGTTGTTTTCAAAGAAGAATTTCTGGGGTTGCCGCTGTAAAAAAATAAATAAATCACAATATAAAATGCTTTCTGCTTGCCGACTCAAAACACAGAGAGCTTACAACAGACTTCAGATTTTAAGAAGATAAAGGCTCAAAATGGCTCTGCGTAGTCTTTTGAGCAGCAGGAGCACTGCCAGTTTGGGAACAAGATCCCAGGACTATGGACTGGTTACTGAGCTTTGCAGAGCGAAAGATTATAATCAAGGATTGAGCAAAAAGCAGCAACCATTTCACCAGAGGAATAGATGCGAATGTTTCTACCTCCCTGCATTACTTCTAGGCAATTCCAAGCAAGCACTTTCTACTCACTCCAATAGTTTTACAAGCAATAAAAAAAGAGGGGAGGAATACATGACCTCCAAAATTGATCTCAAGGGGTGTTTTTGCCCTCTTTTTTTTTTTTTTTTTTTTTTTAAACCTAAGCCTATCTTTACGTAGCTTCAATTCAGCAGCAGAAGCTCACACATCTGATGTTGGAATTAAACATTCATGTAACTATTACATAACAGCTTGGCAATCAAAGAACAAAATATTGTTATCCACTTTCAAATCTGTTTAGCCACGTGACACTGCATTAGAACCAACTACAGTCCTCCACTCTTATTCAGAACAGGGCAGAGACAAGAGAAAACTAGAAGCACTAAAAGCTGTTGGTACAAATCCCACTGTACTTACACAAAAAACCCTCAGGCCTATGCCGAGTGGTATTTCTGTTTTTCCCTATAGCACCACTTGCTCTACAGCTTTTCTGAAGTCATTACTTCTAGTCACTATTTTAAGTCTATGGGAAAAAAAGCTTTTAGAAATCAAATAGGTTCAGAGCAAGCGGCATAAAAGTTACACACAGTGGTGTAGACAAAAATCACTGAGCAGGCTTAAGATAATTTGTGATAATGAAGAACAGAAAGAAAACCAGCTCCAACTGGAAAAAGAATGGAAAAATAATATAACACAAATCATCCTAAAGCAGTGAGTATCTCTGCTTCAAGTTGGCTAGACACAGGCTGCTCCCCTACTTGTGGATGTTGGGCCATTTAAATTAAAAACCACTTATAGTACAGATTCATATATACAAATATATGAATAAACTTGCATTACTACCTCATTTTTAGTGGAAAACATAATCCCAAGCTCGCCCACTGGAAAGTTATGTGAACAGGAGAAAGTGACTCTCTGAGTTAAGTAGGAAGATAACCTATTAATTCCACAGTGTACCATGCTTCAACTCTCTCCATTTTACCTCCAATTAAAGAAAAGACAGGCATGAATAACCATAGTGCTTCATTTGTCCAGGTTCAGGGTTCAGGACTGTAGCCATCCTTACTTGAGGGATCATCGTTACCCTAGATAAAGGAATATTTGAGCTATTCAAAAGTAGAGCTTTGTGCATCGCGTGCAGGACATGCATGATGACGTCTGCAGACTCCCATAAAACTGCCATTAGAATAACAGAGAAGGTTAGTGCAGCTTTTGGGCAAACTCTCCCTGGGCAACTGAAAAGGAAGCAGAGTTTCTACAAACACTATGAGCAGGCAGAAGAACATCTTCCCCTGTAACTACCAGCCGACATAAAAAATGATGTG
Source organism: Lagopus leucura (assembly GCF_019238085.1). NCBI lineage: Eukaryota > Metazoa > Chordata > Aves > Galliformes > Phasianidae > Lagopus > Lagopus leucura. The sequence continues at coordinate 59,374,897 of NW_024962262.1, forward strand.
CCTTTATTAAAGCAACAAAAAATGGGGGAAACATTCCATCCTTTGAGCCAATACTTACAACGCAACATTGGTGTCTTTTACTGTTCTTCATGAGTTGTGAGAGATGCTGCTCCTCCTGGAGAAGGAGCACTTTAATTTCAGATAGAAGAGACCTTACCGCACACTGACAAGTCATAGCACAGTCTCGCAAGACTCTAAAAGTTGCAGATTCAGCTGGTAAACTGGTGAATCCCCACTGATAGAAAAGTACCTCAGAGAACGCACCACACATTGTTTTGTATTGAATAGGCACCAAAAAGATATTTGCTGTCCCTTGAGCAAGGTCAGTCGCAAAATGCCTCCAGACTGTCGTTACTTCCATGTTCCACGATTCGTCTGCAAACTGTTTGTGTTACCATTAGCCCAATTCACATTACTTTTCAAATGCAGGCGGATCACTGCAAACGGGCATCAGAATAACAGACTTCTCTGTAACACAAACAATAAAACCTAAAGTACATGAAGTTCAAACCCACTGGCACTGACTGCTTTATTTTAAATCGCTCCATCTGAACGCAGCACAGTGTTTTAGTTTTTAGCCGTCTCTCCCCCTTGGTGATTTATATGGGAATTCTGTAAACTGTAAGCAGCGGTATGCTGTATTCAAAACTGAAGAGATGAATATATTCCTAAATCGTTATTTTGAAAGCACAGACCAACCAAAGTTCAAATATGAACTGCTTGGCATAAACAATGTTGGAACCATGTTATCCTTCGGAGTGAAACTTCCTCACGTCAGATGTTTACACGAGCTGTCCAGACCTGCCCAGTGCCAGATAAGAGCTACCCCTGCCTACGCAGGCACTGCTTACACACAGTGTCAAGACGAAACGCGCAACAATGAACAAACCATTTTATTTTTGTTGATGGGAAAGAGCATCCCATTGAAAAGAAAGAATGAAAAATATATTCTGCTAGAACACACGGAACGCTTGAATCTCATACTACAGCACGTGGTGAAATTCTGGTATTGTAACCCCCCCACCCCCCATGCACACGGGTGCCCGCAAAGCCTTGAACAAATATTTATACCCATAATAGTGCCACGTATAAAAAGTTCATTTCATAGAGGCCAAACTGAAATTTTAAACATCTTTGTTTCTCCTCTGCCAACGGCAACGTGAAAAAATGAAAACTGTTTAGTTAATTGTATGAGCAGTACTTCTTTTTACACTGAAGAACTCTGAACTTCAGCATAATAAATCATGGTGGAAGTAAGGTTTAAACAACATACTCAACATGCGGGGCATGATGTTTTTCTTAATATATAACTGGGACTTTCATATGGTTTTTATCAATGATCAAGTCAGTATTTTCCAAACACAAAGAGAAAATATTCTGCTTTTCCAATCAATGCTCTGACCTCTTCCTAATATTCAGAACATGCTTGTATTATTCATCTAAGCACACACGCACCACAAAAGATATGCAAAACAAATCAATATAGATAACCTTTTGTGTCCAATGTCTAGCAATGGAGTAATAAAAACAATCCTCAAAGCCCAAATTAAAATTGCATTGCAGTCACTTAAACTAACAAAGCTCTTGGATGCCGGTGAGCCACAAAACACGTTATTTTGCAGCAGTATCTCTGCTGAAACCTGAGCAGTATCAGAGTATTGGTACAGCAAGGCAGTTTCAGAAAAGGAATTTGTAAAAAATACATTTTTACTATATAGCTTCATATAAAAAGGCAATAAGAAATATAATAAAACCTACCGTTTAAGGACTACACCTTCCCTACCAAATAGTTTTCGTCACTTGCACTATTACATACAGTACATTCAGTTTCCTACACAGAAGTATATTTTCTTGTCCCTGATGTATATTACAATTGGCAGTGAAAACAAACTGGTTTATTATCACCGCTGGTTGTTGTAGCTTATATAAACAGCACCAATTTTACCCTAAACAGGCTTATCCATTACACAGTGGCACTTCCTTAAAGGAAATACAAGTCTTAAACATCAGAACCAACCACGTATTTCCAGAAATATACCGGAATACATGGCTCAGTTAAGTGATGAATAACCATGAGGATTGCATAGTACAGGGATTTTGCCTGTAGGAGTAAATCTACCCTTTGATTGTTTGTCACCTTCTGACTCCAAGAATGGACAACAAATTAAACAGGCGCTAATGGAAATGAAAGTAGCACAGGACTAAAATCACTGGTAAAAAAAGAAAACAAAACCCAGGAAATTGTACAGTTCTCTCTGGCACAGTGCAAAGTACACATTAAAAACTGAATACATATGTACAGGGTGTTTGTGCATTTTCAAATACATGTAATGTGCATTTCCCCAACACGTACACGTGTATCTATAAAAAGCACGAGGACGTGTATCCATGACAAACTTAGCAAAAAGATGGAATGTTTTAAAATGTGGATGCGTTGTTACAGTGAAATCTGTCTGTTCCAGAACAGGCTGTTTATACAGCCAATGTGCTCTTCCATGAAACAGAACTATTATTGCCACCATAAATTGACAACATACCCTACATTTGTCCTCGTAACTTACGAAAGGACTGATAATCACACTTTATAAAAGCTTAGAATTGTTTGAAGCCCTCTCCTCCGTAACCCTTCCCTCCCTACACCTCCCTTCCCCCTGAACTGCTCATACAGCTATTCCCTTTATGGAAATCTATGAAGAATAATCTAGCTGAGTATTACTCTTCTGGAGAAACAGGCACTCACTGCTGAGATTAGATCTTCTATTTTCCTTGCAACGTAAAAGTTCACAGCCATCCCTGTAATAATTATTAACATCTGATGCTGTTTCTGTTTTTCCCTTTGGGATTCAGCTGTTTTGGTTCTGAATATGAACATGTTTGCTGAAGTCTGCAACAGAGAATGTGCCTTTTGGCACTGTTACCCAACCTGCCCATTACCAACTGCCTCTCCCTGCAAGCTGGCTGAAACAGTTCACTAAAACACTAGAATGCAATACATCTTTTCCCTCTACTTTCTCCTAAGGTGTCTTTTTTCACATTTTGACAGAACTTCCAGAAAATACAGATAACTTACACCAGCCAAAGACTTTTAAATAAAGGTGATGGCAGTTAACCTGAGAGCTCAGTGTGGTACACACACACACACACACACACTGCAGTGTCTCCATTCAGCTAGTACTTTCCTTGTTTAAGTCTTTCAATGTGGTAGCACAACTTCAGGGCGGGCCCCAGCTTCAGTCCCATGTATTTCATGATCATATCACTCCTCAGTAACAGTAGTGCCTTTCCATCGATTTCCTGCAGAAGGAAGAGAACAAACACAACACGACTATTTTAACAATCTGCACGCTAACACTGAAAACTACATTATATTTGTTGAGAATGCAGTAAAAAAAGCATTTACCATATACGAGGCAGTAACTTATTGCAATGTGATATTTACCCACAGCCCCTGAAAGTGAATTTATTGTAGTATTTTTACTGTATGGTTAAGGTCTGTGAGATACTAAACGAAATTACAGTAAGTAAAGGAAACTGACCAAACAGCCCCCAAAAATAGGTACCAGCTGAGAAAAAAAGTTGAATGGGTCAAGGAGAGAAAAAAGGCTGCAAAGGAAGGTCTGTGCAGTTAGAGATTAAATGATGCAAGCATGGAGGCCTTGCACTGAACCTTGAACACAGCTGTGGGAGGATTCTGGCATGCGCATGCAAACAGTCACTCAGAGGAAGGGGTTACAGACCATCTGAAGCTGTGAAATAAGACAGATCTACAGCCAGGTTAAAGCAGACAGATTGTTAGGATCAAGACTGAAGACAACTTAGTCAGATTTCAACTGCCTGGTTGAAAAGTTGCTGAAATGTGACAGTCCAAAGCTCTTAGTAGCATTACATACTGCAGACAGGCAATTAGTTCCCTAAAACACCATAAAGAGAATTATTCTGTCTTAGTTTTTTTAAACATAAACCTGACAAAACAAGCGACATTTAGTCTTGTTACACAACTAAGAATAACACATAAGACAGGAAGTTTTGTTAAAAGTTACTTTGAAATTTGCTTCTAATCCAGCTTACTGTGAAAGAGTTTAACTGTTAGTAAGAGCTGGTGCAGAATGGGGGCAAAATGCTACTAAAGAGAAAGCCAACCTCTTTTTGGAGAGCCAAATATAAAATGAAATAATGACACAGCTCTTTGCTTAACACCTTGCCATGCAAAAGCGCATTGAAAAGGGAGATCAAAAACAACACAAGGAAACCAACATTTACAGTTTATCTCCCTAAGTACAATATCTAGTTAGATCCTACAAAACTCCATATTCTTTGTCAAAACAGACAAATGTTTCAGCTCAACCTCTAAATTTTAGTATTGATGACCAAGTGCAAAGGTAACAAGGCACAGCAGCTTCTCTGCTTTGGGATAATCCATCTACAAAACAAACGGCCTTAGAGAAGTGTCACCAACAAAAGACAAGCACCCCATATTGCAGGTGAGAATGTCAGCTTCTCAAGATGTACCACAGCAACAGGGTGCCTTGGAAGCTGGCCACTACAATGTAAGAGTTCCAGTATCACACTACCTCGTACCAGCTGGAAAGCAATGCATATTATCTTAAGTCTAATGAGGTTGGAACACAGAAAAAACATACTGCAGGAGGATTTTCAGATGGAAAAATAATTTTTCAACCTCCCTGTATTACACAAGTGAGCAGTCTACCTTTAATTGGAAATGCAGTGACAGACATCGAAGTTGTATTCTAGAAGATTAATGCAATACATGACATCTAGTAGAACAGAATGGATATACATCATACATGTCTCCTGAAGAGTTCAGCATGTGGAGCTAGTGCCTGCGGATCAGCTTCTTTCACAAAACACATTACTTCCTCTATTGACCAGGTGGACGGATCCTTATTCGATATTCTTGAAGGTTCCCTCTTAAGTGAATTCAGATCTGGTCCAGTTGTGGAACTTGCAGCTTTCAGCGTAAGAATATTGTGAAAAGAAGAAGTATCACTAGTCTGTACAGGACTAACACATTTCATTTTACATATGACATTCTTGACAATAGGCTTTTATTATTCATTCTTTGACATATATTAAAATAAAGGATGTTTTATTTTCCTTCATGTATCAAACCATAATACCAAACAGTTCCATTTGTCTTAAGTACTCTCCACAACTGCAGATAATTACAACAACATAAAAACCAGCACTATGACATACCTAGAGAGATTAGTTTGACTTGTGTTTGGTTCCCGGGTCCCAAGATGCCAGTATCCGGGAAAGTGGCAAATGGAAATTCAATTGTGCAGAGGAACAGGAAGAAACCCTATATCTGTATATCAGCAATACAGAAATAATTGATAAAATGCTCAGAAAGCAAGCTGTGTTTAACTAGCACTGCCCAATCCAGCCTGTTGCAGGGTCGTCCATGACAGCAGTGAGAGGAAAGTGCAGCAGACAAGACTCCTCTGGCTTGCTCCATGGTATTAGTTCTAGCAGGCTTAAGTTCTGCATTTGAAGTTACATTAGCAAGCCTGACGTGCTTGGCAACAGCACAACATCTCACTCCATATGTAACATATTTTCTGTGGCAAAGAACTTCTTTGTTCATAACTCACGGACTTTGCATGTTCATAAAAGCTGTTACATACTTTGGAAAGTTTAGGCATATAGCATACCTTCAATCCTCCTCTGTATTCGATTCCTACTGACTTCATAGTAACTGCTGTTCCCAGCAGAGCTCAATGACAGCCGGCGCAGGATTGGGGCTGAATTTGAGGTAGCAGTCACTGGCTGAAAGGAATTCCTGTAATACGCTGCACTCCCTGAAGTACGATATTCGGTGGAATTTCGACGGGCCGGGCTTGACAGATTTACTGAATTAAGTGCAGAATCCATAGAGTCCTCAGAAAAGCGATGCTCTTTGGAAGTGCTGTTTTCTTCTATACGTAACGTTTCTGCTACAGAAAACAAAGGCATCGATCTGTTCAAAACTATGGACTTTGTAGCTTTGTTATTTAATTCCTTGCTATGTTCTCTTGAAGATAATAACGAGCTCCAAGCCTGTTAACAAATCTCCTGTGAGACAAGACTTACTGCAGAACAGTCATTCTCAAGTAATCACTGCTCCTTTACTACATTAAAAAATTTCCAGTAAAATGTCTCATAGACAAGTTTGAGACAGTCTTCCATAAATCATCTCAGCTGTACGTGTTAAATATTATGAGCAGGATGTGGACATAAGGTTTGTTTGATTTTTTTTTTCATTGTCTGATACTAGTATTAACACATGCAATCTCAGTCAAGCATTTTCATCATCTTTCTTAATGGTTACTTTCTGAGAATCTGTTCAAGAGTGCATTATGTTTATAATTTTTATAAATATAAAAAGAATTATAAAAAGAATTTTTTAACATAAAAAAACCTCTCATGGTAACTAGCAATTGTTTAATTTGTTCTACACAGTAAAGGGAATCTCTAACTTCATAAGCAAGAGGACAATTATCATCTGTAGATCTCCATATGTTCGGAGACAATAGCCATCACAAAAAACTGAAGAGACTACATGCAGAGCTGCAGAAGGCTGTAAATCCTAGACTCACATGCACACTAACACAATACACTCTGATCACAATGCTGCATCTACGCGTAGTTAAACATCAATGGGAACACCACTCCATTCTCTTGTCACTGTATGTTCTCAGCTCCACTTGCACTAGGCCAATATCTACCCTGAGGAAGAAGCTGGAAGCCTGATGCAAAAATCTGCATGAAACAAATGCTGCTTTGGCAAGAGAGTTAAGAGCTGGAAAATATAGCTAACAGGTTCACAGAAGTGTAAACTCCACATTACCATCTTGAAAATTACTCTATGAAAGTTATAAAACATATGCTAGCGGAGCAGCATATTCTTTGGGGTAACTGGTACAATCTGTGAAACAAATTCCTAGAATATGCTCTTTATTACCCTTCTTATATGACAACTTCCAATAATTTCTTGGGAAACTTCCAGAATTAAATAAAGGAAGAGTATTTTCCTCAAACAAACAAACAACAACAATAACCCACAGAGAGCTTTTTAAGCACGTTTAACTTGTTCCATTAGCAATTAGGTTCTCTCTCCTGAAGTCTGTATAACACTGGAGTTTAGTGAAGAACTTGGAGTGTATTTCACAGTTACGATCTTCAGGCAACATTATCCCAAAGTGGAACAAAGACACCCAGAGAACCGGTTCCCTTCTTAGTGAATTCAGTAAAGCGAGACATGCAAACCAGCCTAACATCTTCTCGTGGCAAAAAGAAGCTTTAAAGTCCACAAGCCCTTCTCTTTCGAGTACAATCCCCAAGACAATAGTGATAAACTTTCTAGTTTGATCTGTATCAAAAAAGCAAAGCAGTAGCTACTGAGGTTTTTGGAGAAAGCAAACTTTTATTTGTTGGCTTGAAGTAGCTACAGCAACTTGCTAAAATGAAAGCAAAAGCCATCTTTCTATAGTATTTCAAAGATACTAACTCATCATTGATAAGCACTATAATATTAAAGGAAACAAATGAGAAAGTTAGATTCAGTAGAAAATGAGACCACCAAATGAAGTCTTGGTGCAAGACTGAAAGGCAGAAGTAATACTTCAAATGGCTACAGAAAAGCACGATGAAGGAGCCCAAAACTTGTAGATTGAGACTTCATAAGTTTTTTAAAGGCGTGATGAAATACTGGAAGCAATATTCCACACCAGAAAGTTTCAACAGGAGTATTTCAGCAAATATCAGCCAACTCCATGCAATGTCTTATGAAGGAATCTTTTTATAGTAATCAAGCGGAGATCCCAAATATGTCTTTTAAACAATCATTTTATGTAATTCTTTCCATGATCTCTCAAGACATGAAGGGTTTTAAATTCACTATATTATAAAAGAATTTAATTGCATTTACTCCAACTATGTCCCTGGTTTCATTCTAATGCCATTGATCCTAATTAAGCAACAGTAAATAGGGATGGCAAAGAGAAGCTGTGCTTTGTATCCCTAGACACCAGCATTTGAGCTTAGAATCAGAAAATCATAGAATGGCCAGGGTTGGAAGGGACCCTCAAGGATCATGAAGCTCCCCCACCACAGACAGGGCCACCAATTTCCCCATTTCATACTAGACCAGGCTGCCCAGGATCTCATCCAACTGGCCTTGAACACCTCCAGGGATGGGGCATCCACAACCTCTCTGGGCAGCCTGTTCCAGCACCTCACCAGTCTCTCTGTAAAGAACTTCCCTTTGATATTCAACCTAAATCTTCCCTCCCTCAAGTTAAAGCCATTTCCCCTTGTCCTGCCATTATCTTAAACTTATCTTAACTCTTCAGGTCACATACACAAGGTGGGAGCACTGGCATACTTCACAGGGTGATCATCTTTTAAAAAAGGTGTTTCTGCTCAGCAGCTCTACTGTCCCAGTCCACCTCCCTTTCAATCCATCTAGCTTCTCTACAAACCAACCCCAACTGCAGTCTTGTAGAAGGCACAGTCAACAGGTATGAGAGCTGATTCAGAATTGGTGTGTGACAAATACAGCTTTGCAATCAGTGGAGCAATAAATGACTCTTTTCCTACCTCGACATTTGGAGCAGATGTGAGTAGTAGAGGGATGGAATGAGAACAAGTTTTTTTCTGTTACTCAGGAGGTTCCTCTGCAGAATACCTGAAATCTGGGTAGATGTATAAAAGGCCAGTAAAATGCCTTATGTTTCAAATGTAAGGGTAAAAACAGACTGCTAAAGACTGAAGGCCTTAGAAGGAATTGGACGTTTTGTTTTCTTGAAGCTCCTCTGGGAATAAGCTAGTTGTTTTGCTTCATACATAACTGCATGATGTAACTGGCTGCAGTAGTAAAGAACACTCTGTTTTCAAGGGGAAGGAGACAGAGTTGTTTCTCTTTTCCTTCTCTTATCTTTCAGAACTTTAAGAAGAAACTGTAATGGAACAGAAACGACAGCAAAATCTGCAAAACATATCTATGAGTAGATCAGAAGGAAAATGAGCAGTTTGAAAGACCCTTTCCCACAATTATTCCATTTTGCGTTCAAATGGTATTTCAAAACAACTCTTTCAAGACAACTGTGTCTCAATGGAGCCAGAACATTTCAGGGGCAGATCTTTCTTGCTAACCAGCCCATGACTGACCGCTATGAAATTACCTCCAGATTTTCCTCAGAGGACACTGCTCTAATGGGAAACACACAACACTGGAGAATACTTTGCCTCTCAAAATACACATAGTACAAACTCAGACCTCTTTTTTTTTTTTCAATCCAAGTAACGGCACTTTACAATAAACTACTGATAGTAAAATGAATTTGAAGAAATACATTGACTTCATCTATAAAAGGGTTCCGTTCCCGTATCAAAATGCTCATCAGGTTATAACACGTATGCCAACTTATTTACAGGGAGATTTCTTATAAGAGAATGCAGGTCTAAGACATCTGTTTATCTCCAATTTAAACAACTTAATTTCAGTAGAATTAAGTGTTTTACAGTTATTCACACAGTTGCTTACCAGAAATATATGATTTAATTGCACAGATGTTCTAGACCTAAACCAGGGTCTATTTAAGACAGAGAAAGCTCTGCACTGACAATTTTTATATTTCTACTGTGGTTACATCATTGAAGTTAATACATTGTATTTATATCAAATTGTAAGAAGAACCATTTTTAATAAGCTTTAACATTTTAATTTGATATTTTCTTCTGATTTAAGTGTGGCCCCATGACTTTACATAGAAAAAGAGATTATTCTGCCCACATTGAGGCTGAATGACAAAACACCAGTAACTCAAAAAAGAAGAAAAAAAAAAAGAGAAAAAAGAGAAACAAATGACTCATCTCAAAAGCCTTTGGAAACATTATGCAAATATACTGCAGCAATAGAAAGTATCTATCAGATGGGATGAGTCACATCAACAAGTTACCACGGTTTGACAAGTAGCAAAAGCAGAGTAAAACCACTCTTTCCTAAGTCTCCCTGTGAGGTTTAAGCTGACACGCTTCACTTACATTCTGAGGCTGACTACAAATCGGCACAACGAGCTACTGCACCTCTGCCACAGCACAGACAAAAGCTTTCCTTTTCCTGGAGTCAGCTGCACAGAGAGGCTGCTCTGCTCTGGTCCCTGCTGTGGCTGCATTTTATCCAACCCATTCCTGCGCTCATCTGAGTGCATGATGAGTCAGTGCAGAGAAGTAAACTGCAAATATCTCCTAGCTTTGCCAAAATGTTTTCTGTGCTTCACTGGGTCAGTTCGTCACCCCATCAGCAGGGAGGCATGGGATGCACTACAGAGACAAGGAGGCAAGGAGAGCAGGAGCAGAGCAACTTGTAGGGGCAGCTAGTCATACATTCAGTTAAATTGTACCATCAAAACACATCCTTGCTCTTACAATCATTGGCCCAAGCCAAGAGTTATTAGAGTTGCTTCCAATTTATCTCCTAATCCATTTCAAGGGAATTATTTTTGTACTAAATAGCCATACATGAAGCAGGAAGCTTCAAATGTCACCTATCTGCCTGAGTGATTTCACAAAAAAGACTGCCATGTTTAGGACAAAGACTTCTTGAACTTGCAGTAGATCGTCCATAAGCACAAAATCCATGCCACTGATCAATAAATATCTCCATTCTGAGCTGTCAAGGACTATAGGCAAACCAGAGACATACACTGTACTCACTCCTTTTGAGTAGAAATACCAAAATCATATGTAATCCTCGTATGTAATACCAACACAATGTAATCACCTTCAGACGGATGAGCATCACTCCTCGGAAGCTTAGGGGAAAGGGGAGCGGTGTATGGTGGAGAGTCCCGAGAGTATCGTTTAACACTTCCGTTTTCATGTATTTCTTCTTTTGCTGTGAAGAGGAAAGTCATCACCTATTTATTATGGTATAAAAATGCTCACAGGGAAAGTCAAAGTACAAAAGCAAAAACATACATCAAGTCATTCACCAGGTAACAAACCCATTTCACATAGAATCTGTCATTTCAATACAAACTTCAAAAGCTGAAGTAACAGCTTAGTTTATACTGTCATCATCCCAATTTCCAAACTTAGTCTACTTTCCTGAAAAGTATTAAAGCAAATGACTTTTATCTCATGAAATGAAACAAATACAACTTCTTTACTGGAAAAAAACAAAACAAAACAAAACAAAACAAATAAAAAACGAAATACCAAAACCACAATACTTTATTTTCTAAAGCAGCACCTGTAAGACTGAAACTGCATTGATGTCAAAGTTTTCTCAGCTATGGCTCCTGATAACTCTTGGACTGGGACTCGTAATACCAGCACTGCAAACCGTTTGATGGGAGACCTTGAGCATGTTATTTCCCTCTCACTCTATATACCCCCAGAGTACCAAAACGCACATAAAATGTCACAAGCAGCCAGCTGCAAAACCCACCTTCTTTACTAGACTGTATGCTGCAGATCTAAAATTTTGGAGCCATCACTGGGCAAGGTGAACAAAGGAAGAAAAGACTATTCAGTGTTGTAGGATAGGCTGAACTGAATCAGCTCTCAGAGCAAGCCCCTTCTTATAAGTTAGTAAGCATCTTTATTCAAGGTTATTTTATGATTCAAACATAAATTGAACAGGCAAAATGTGAAGTTTTTAGTCTGTTCTTTTAGTAACCCAGTGGTACAATACATATGTTTCCTAGTTGACCACAAGAAAGAGTTAGCAGAACAAAATGATTTCTGCACATGTGCTATGAGCTATCCCAACCTGCCACAGCACTTGTGCTCTGGAATGAATCCACTAAGAACTGAACCATTTCAGTCAATTTAAGTTACAGCAAAGCAGACTAAAATGTTAAATTTCATAAAGTAACCACAGTTCTCAAAAATAACAGTACTTGTAAACAAGAGTTGTTTAATAGTACCTGGTTTGTTCCTATCGTACTCCGTGGGACTATGTGCACACCCCATGTAAGGGCTGAAAGGCTGGCTACTGAAAAGATTATCGCATTGAAGACTGTGGCAGAGTTTCTCCAAGAAACGTAGGACAAACGATGCACTGTTTACAGAAGGAAGATTGATGGCATGCTTCTCCCCATCAAAGGAAGCTGCGAATAAGAAGATGATGTCAAACAGTCCCTGAGCATCACAAAGTATAGCAAAACACTAACAAGTAAAGGACGTTCAGCTTTGATTTAAAACATGCAAGAAGTGAGAGGAATAAACAATCTTTCTGGTGTTTCACACATTTATATTCAAAGAACTGGTTGTACCTTCCATTGGATCCATGCCACTTTAAATTTGCTCTATGAGAACTTATTTTAAGAAAATAACACTGGCTTTAAACGAGCGTAACAGATCTATTCTGTCAACATCAAAATCTTACAGGCAATTTCAGTTGTTTGCTTTTAAAACACTACCTCTCTACCACCTATTTGCAGGAGATAACCAAGAAAAGATCCATTACAGCACTTGCTAGAGAGAAAAAAAAATAAACTTTTTTTTTTAGTTTGTAACTGAACTGAGCTTACAAGCAGTAGTGTGCAGGCATGCATCACCACTGAAATTCTGACTACCAAAACTCATTCTGTCATTTGATATTTTACCATTAGAGAAATCCATCCTGCTGTCAACGCTACAGTGATGAAGCTGCAACTTAATTCTAAAAAATCTAGGTGGCAGAGATACCACAAGAATGGACTTGAATGAGTGATTACAAAGAGACTGAACACGGGCCAACATCTTTTACTTGCAGACCTCTTTCCTTGCTCCCTAAATACTGAGAATTATGTAGTTAATGATAATTTCCCCTTTTTGTGATACTTACTGAGATTCTGAAAAAACTTCTATTGCAAACGCCACCAGTATGTAGGTAAATAATTACAATTATGTTAGCTGAATCTTTTGGTTATTTCTAATTAGAAAGACACTACAACAGAACAGGAACGAACTTGTAAATTATGCTTAGTGTTGGAAAGAATCAGTATGAACACCGGGTTTATGCATCAATTTGTCTTCTCGGCAGCTTTCTGTTTTTGAGATTCCAAATGCTAAGCAGAGCTTTAAAGGATCACATTTGGTTAGTGGCAGATGCATTTTCAAACAACAACAAAAACAACAACAACAAAAAAAAACCCACAAAAATTACAAGAAAGCCTTTATTCACAAGTCTGAAATAAGGAGCATATCCATATTGTGTTACAGAAGAAGACAGATATTATATACAAAAACAAAGAAAACGCCCCAGCACTAGCATATTTTATGCTTCCTTAGGAAATCAAAGGCATGACTGACATACTGTTAAGTGAGCCTATGATTAGGGTTAATGCAAGTGCACGGGCTAGCATCAACAATAACACACTACCTCTCATTTGCTTTCATTGTGTAGTGACCCAATGCAGGTGCCTAAAGTTTAAGAGTCAGTACCACAGGGACAAATCCTGGACCCACGGGTTTCCACGGCCCATTCACATTTTTTCCTGTCTCCAATGTTTAAATGAAAACCTAATGATTCACATGTGGCTCAGACACAAGGCTCTCTACCTCCTGTTTGGGGAAGAGGTCTTGGGAGGCATATTTCTGCTAGGAGCTCAACCAGTTCTGGAGAGCAAATGGGCTGTGAGACCCAGCAGAGCCTGATCTCCTGATATTTACTGCAAGGTAGCACTATCAGCTGCAGCAAACATTCAAATAACTTCATAGTAGCCTCACAGGTAGTCTTACATGGCCCAAGGGAAATTACTTGTTCTCCACATCTTAATTTCTCATTCACATCTTAATTTTGAAAAGAAGCATTGAAAAGAATAATATTATCTTAGAGTTGTCAGGAGGATAAAGCAAGAAACATCTGAGGCTATCTGAATTCCCCAAGACATACCATGAGAAAAATCCACAAAAAAAAAAAAAAAAAAAAAAAGATTCAGTGCAAACACAGCTCTCTTGTACTCCAAATGTCTGAGGGCAACCATAGGAGCTCCAAGCAAAGGAGTGGGATCCAGATCTACAGGCTCAACAACTCTCTGCTCTGCCTGGGGACAACAAAAGCTTCTTACTTCCAAGATAAATGCTAGGGCTGAAAATAAAAAGGAGTACTTCTGAGATGCAACAACCTCAACCTCTAATGACAAATAAACAGGGAATTGAGCTCGTTTGTGCAATCCCAGCCCTTGGGATGAAGAGACATTCTCATTTCTTTACTTTTCATTGTGTAGGTATGTTTCAAACAGCAAGCTCGAGCCAGGAGAAAGGCTGAGAGCTAAACTATCAGACAAATGTGTCTGTCTGATAGTGAAGAAAATCACCCAAGAGACTGATTTAATTCTCTGCTTGAGAAGATTTATCTGAACCTCACTGTTTCATCCCACTAAATGACACAGACTCAGAGCTACAAGCAGAAAAGAGGGGCTGACACCACCACCATGAGTGGGCTTGCTAATCAAGCCTTTAATTTCCCTTTGGTTACATTTGCTTGAATTGAAACCTTATGCATCAAGCAAAATTAAAACGGTTTGTGCTTTTGTTTTGAGTAAGAAAAAAATCCTAAATTCAACTCCATTCAAAACAACTATTTTCTCTGGCAGCTGAACCAAAAGAACCCACTAATTATTCACACATATTGTAGCAAGATTATTTCATCCAAGTCCCAGCATGCAGTTTTCTACTATACCAAATACAATACTTGCCATGAAAGTTCATCACAAAAGATTTAGATTTCTTTCCTTAATCTCTGATGCAGACAATTGTTTTTCTTGCCAGTCTTAAAGAAAAACCAACTATACAAAAAAAAAAAAAAAAAACAACAAAAAAAAAACAAACAAACCAAAAAACTTTCAAGCAAAAACTCTACGAGAAAATATTCTCACAGTTTCATTCTGCAGTTCCTCATTTTATTCTACTGTATGTAGCCTACCTTCCTATCCAACTGCACAGTTGGTTTTCATAGAATCACAGAACGGCCAGGGTTGGAAGGGACCTCAAGGATCATGGATCTCCAACCCCCCATCACAGACAGGGCCACCAACCTCCCCATTTCATACCAGACCAGGCTGCCCAGGGCCCCATCCAACCTGGCCTTGAACACCTCCAGGGACGGGGCATCCACAACCTCTCTGGGCAGCCTGTTCCAGCACCTCACCAATCCCTCTGTAAAGAAGTTTCCCCTGATATCCAGCCTAAATCTTCCCTTCCTCAACTTAAAACTATTTCCCCTTGTCCTGCTGTTATCTACCCTTTCAAAGAGTTTTAATGTATTACATTAACCTAAGCCACATTCTGTTCTTCTCAAAATATATCCGACAAATTTTTTTTTTAATAAAATGACTCAAGATTTGACTGATCGCTCAGTGAGCCTCTCAGCAACCTATCCAACAAGCTGATGAGCAGACAAGAGCTAAAAAACAGAAAATGCACCTGAGAGCGCTCCAGCACTCTGCTTCATGAGAAGCCTACAGAGCCAGGCTTCTTGAGCTTAGGACCACTGAGCTGGCTGCTTTGAATCTAGCAGTAATTACAATAGTAATTCCTGTTCCTACAGGATTTTTGAATGAAAATATATCAGAACTAGATTTTTTTTTTTTTTTTCTGCTTTGTAAAATAATTATTTTCAACTATTCCATCATAGCCCAGATTCACCACTGGCCTACAGTTTAGTCCTTCTTCAAGAACAATAACAATCAGAATACTGGCAAAGCACATCTGAGTGTATTTTGTTCCATAAAAAAATGACTTTTTGGAATGAGGCACAATTATATTATTATATTAATAATATAATAAAATTTCATGTTTTGCAAAAAATAAAGTAATACAAGTTTCACACCCAAGCTTACACAGTTCCAGTAAACTTTTATTACAAAGTAGAAAAGAAGCATCTATCATACGAACAAACTCATGCAGACACATAAGCAAGGACTACTGAAATTCTGCTATATGCAGGTCAGGGTACTAGGTTGTAGATACTGTTAGACAGCAAAGTCTTTTACGAGGATTTAATTAAACCTGTATTCCACTAATCATCTTTCACACCTGGTGATAATGTAAGGAGATTAAAGTTACACCAAGTCTTTTTACTGCCAGTGATAGAATTATGAATTGATGTGCTAACTGCCATACAAAGTACTTTCTAGCCTAGAAGGAAAAAAAAATGTCAAGCAGCAGCTACTCAGTTTGAGATGTAAGGATAATTTATTTGTAGACATAGCATTAATATGTAGCAGAACTAAACCTATTCCTTAGTAGAGGACACAGGAGAATGAACACTGACCTAAGAGACCGGGGAATGGGGGAAAGGAGGAAGCAGCAAATTTAACATGTGGAATCACTTGCCTGGAAGCTAAACAGATTAGCTGGAAACTTTTCACTCACTTGGGTAAGGTATTAAGAACACAAACATTATGTACGGATAAGATTATGAGAATGATTTGAATTAATAAAGCTGATACTCCACTCCTACTGAGCTTACTTGACAAATGTATAGCTGCAGCTGTTGGTGCACAAGCTCTACTTATTACCAACCACCTAACTGTACAGTGTACACGTAATTCAACTTTGCTATTGCTAGATTCTGATTGAAGAACTGTTCAGAAAATCCTGGACTCTGACTGATACAAAGTATACTCCCCCAGGACTCTCTTAATAAAGTAGTTCATAAACATACATTCTTGACTATGCTTAAGGAGGAGTTACAAAAGTGATAGAATCTCATTGCAGTTACTTCAGTTCTTTCTCCCTACCCTAGGTTCAGAAACAAGTGAAGAAACAAAAAAAAATTAGAAACATCTTCACATACCAGTTATCATTTCCCCTCCATGATGGCCAGATTTCAGAAATCCAAATACTGTTTTGGATTGATAGGCACAATCCACACAAGCTTGTACAGCCTGTTGAAGTACCACGTTGACAGGACCTGGTCCAAAGTGATCTGGAAGCTGCTGAACCTTCTTCTTATCCAGGTGAGGCCCAGAATTCCCATGCTTGTTGACATAAACACACACTGAAAAAGAACAAGCCAAAGTATTTCTACTTTCTTTGTACCTAGTGCACACAGAATAGAGACACATTTCACGTGCTAGAATTGCATTGTTTCTGAAGTCCCAAATTCACTTCCACCTGACCTCTAAAGCCTTTCTGTACCCTGCTAACGTACAAAGCCATCACACTGCATTCTTCTTTCAACTCATCTCTACTCACATACTAGTCCCAGGAAAGCAAGAACTACCAGTACATGCTCTAAACTACCAAAAAGATCTATTCTTAAAAGCTGTCCTTGCTGCCCTATTTTTTCTCATATTTGAGAAGATACAACAAACCAAACCCCATAGCATAGGCCTGCTATGGGTGCCCATTCTGAAGCACCCACACAGCATTAACAATGTCTATGCACAATGGTCAGTATCTGCTATCTTCAGCAACCACCCACGTATGATTTCCACACCACAGCTTGGCTTTCGCTGCTAAACAAAAGAACAATACTTACCTGGATACTGTGCAAAGTGGTTCAAAGCTTATCATGAAAGTAATCAAATAGGACTATTGAAAGCACTTTTTACAGAGACAATGAAAAATTGCCTTTCAAAAGGAACAACAAGGCAGAAAAATATGGAGAAAAGCTGTAATTGAAGGGTTTTTCTTTCTTCTTTTTGGTCTTGACTGTCACATGACCAGGAACGCAGGAAGACATTAGTATAGCTTAAATCTTTTGTGATTAAGCAGACAATCTAAGTGATATGTAATAGAAAAGACTGCTGCATTTTCTCAGCTGTAGTACCATTCTGGCTTAGTTAGAAACATAGATTTTAAAAATGAAACGTTTCTATGAAGTGCTTCAGTGATCTTGTATCTTCATGCCTATCTGCTTAGTCTCTGATGTCTGCAGATTGGAGGAAGCCACTTGTATGAATAAACAAAGATACAAATCAGCAAAAAGAGCTTTCATGACATCTTCGTCTGACTTCAGTAACAGCTGACTCCTGAAAGGTTTATTTTCCTAGGAAACACATAGGTATTTTCCCCTCATCCATCATTGAAGTTGGGATGGAGAAGAGCCTGACAACTTCTATTGTAAAAACAGTTTTTAAATGTCAAAAGTATCCCAAACAGCATTAACATAAGTTACGGGCTTTTTTAGAAAGATCTGAGATTTCAGTTGACAACCTACAAATTGTCTCATTACAGAGTTACAAGCCCCTCAACAAGCTAGCTCATTAAGTAGCTTATTTTTGTTTTGCCAACGCTTTTTAAGATACATTTCATTACATTTTCTCTTAACTTTGCTTGTTTAAAAATAAGGGAGATATTTCCCTTGATTGCTTTTACTTGGTTTAAATGGACTTGCTTTTTTAATAGAACACTGAAGAGAGACAAAATCTCCATTTTGTGGTATTAAAGTGTGCATGAAAGCAAAATATCATATGAGCTTTTAGCTACATCTAATCCCATTTCATACATCAGAGAATGAGACAGACAGTTGTACAGTTTCCTCCTTCAGACAGAGCGAAACTGACAGGTTTAGCAGATATGTTCAAAGTCTCCGTGCTCCAGCACTTCTTGTTATAATGCAGGCATCAAAATACCAGTTCTACAAAGTAACACTGGCACCTACAAACATCTTTTTGAAGAAAGGTAGTAGGTGAGTAATGATTTACAGGAGTAAGTTTGCAGCACATTTCCATAAGAAGACACGACTAGTTTTCTTGAAATTGAAGTCATTTCACACTAAAAATGTCATTATTTTTTTTCTTTTACCTGTGGATATAACTGCTGCAGCTGCACCAGACAAACTAATTCCATCTTTCAGCATCTGTGTAGTGCCACTGTCCCCATCAGGAGAAGAAAGAGGAGAAGGTGGTGCAGGAGTCAGCTGCTCTGGTAAGACTTTTTTCTGTTTTGAGAAAAAAATACCAAAGTATTTAATGTTTTTTAAGTAGTATGCCAAACCTTTCCACTATCATTTATCATACTATTGAGTGCATGTAGTTCCTTATTACAGAAGTACTACATTGCAAAGATGATGAAGTCTGGGAAGGGATGATCAGGAACTGCCTGCGTTTACAGCTACTTCAGCAACGCAGGGGAGGACAAATAACTTGAAAAGGAGCCCACTTATGGTTGAAAAGGAACTCACTTATCGCTGAAAAGGAGCAGGAGAGCAATGAGCTATATATAATCAATTCACGGTCCTTCTAAATTTTAGGAATCACAGAAGAGGTATTTGGATTACTTTCCCACATACACTCTTTCCATCACCTGGGTTTATCACAATTCCAATAAATTATTTGGGCTGTGCACACATTGTCATATATTGTCATTGTCATTTGAATTCTGATTCAAATTTAGCTGTCAACTTTACAGAGCATCTAGATTTTCTCCCAGCTTGTTTCAAAGAGGTTGAAATTCTTACATAACACTTTCAGAAACTGGTGCTCTATGCAAGGTATCAAATATACCAATATAGTTGTAATTCAGTCACTTGAGTTTGCAAAACTTTCTTCTTTCCCAAACCAACCTTATTTGTAGCCTATTATATACCAGACAGACAGATTTTGTAGCACAAGGATGTAGAAATCAGTCAGTGTCTCCCAGCTGAGAAAAAAGATAATGTTGCAATTTAGTTTGGGCTGGGGCTTAGAAAAGAGGCGTATGCTAGAAAGGCACTTCTGATGTGTTATAAAAATACATGGAAATAAAAGAAGCAATTAATTGGCAAAAAATTCTTCACCTCTTCCTTCGCCATTTATTCTTGCACAAGAACATATTACATCCTCATTTTCTACCCTGAATTAAAAAAAAATTAGGAATATAAGAGATTAGCCAAGGTGGTCAAGGTGTCAGAGACCCGGATACTCATGTGGAAAGAGTTTATATCTAACACTGATCTGCAGCAAAGATAAAAATCTGCCAAGCTGTCAGGGAAAGCTTCAGTTTAGAAGTGCAATGTAATAAAAGTGTAATGGATGGATAAGGAGGATATTTACTAAACAGTACATTAACAAATCACATAGCAAGCAAATCACCTTCCAAAGAACAGCAGTGCCTAACTTCTCCACAACACCTACTAAGAATTGTAGTTCTTTTCTTCTAAAGTCTACGGCATGGTAGAGAAAATTTCTGTGCTCTTTACAGATCTGAGAAAATAGATTTGGAAAGAGAAATTATTTGACAACACAGTACTGGATGGAACCACCACAGACGTGAGAGAGACAGCCAAGGTTTGGCACTGCTGTGAATGAGACGAGGTGGAAAGGGTCAAACACTGAAGCAGTGATGTATTACTTGTCAGAGACTGACTATGCATCTTAACACTGGGAAACAGAAAGGTTTCCATCCTTAACACAGAGAACAACAATGCAGTTAGGAAGTTAGAGCTTTTGATCTGAAGCCTGGCATTCCTGAAGCCTCTATGCAGAAGGGACTCCCCAGGGGACCAGTTGTCTGTTGTCATGCTGCAAAATGCCAGCGGTGGAGTTGAGAGGAAAAAGGAGGGAACAGGAGAAATGTAGCATGAAAACAAAATGTAAACACTAAGATGTAAGCCAGAAGAATTGTCTACCCTCCACACGAATGCTTAAGTGTGGTGAGGCTAGCCAGCCATTTCTTACCATCTCCAGAATGAGGAAAGAGCATATTTTGGGAATACAGCCTGTTATGCTTGCTCAGCTGAGTAATTTGTAATCCCAAAATGATGAGCAGCACACCGCAGTCCGACAGCCAGGCTGTGTCAGGAAGCAGGCCGTGCTTCCAGCTGGGCTCACCACATTTGCCCCTACCCACCTTTACCAGCTGGCCCTGCCAGCTGGGAGGGCACACCAGCACCGAGTGTCTGCACAGAGCTCAGCACACAGGCTGGCACCTCACCACCCTTCACTGACGCTGCTTTCGTGGGGTCACATCTAAGGCTGCAAACCACAGTCAGACCAAGGCCCCTTCTCAAGAGATGCATATAAACCAGTTGGTCTGGAAGGAATTCTTTGCATTGCTCTGCAAAGTGTACTTTCAAAGGTGATGGGAGAAATGTAAAGAGATTTTTTTCAATATGACAGTAAAAAGAAAAAAAAAGCAGCGCACACTGGGGGGTAGGAATGGGGAATAAGACTTGACATGCTTTTTATCCTCATGGAGAAGCTTAAGAAACATTTAGGCGAGGAAATGACAACAGCTTAACATTCCTAGCTGTACAATAAAAATTAATACATGCACAATGATAAACATTGCAGAATAACAAGCTTAAAAAGGCAAGGAGTCCCAGCCTGCCTCTTCACTGTGAGATTTAACAAGTCAAACAAATCTCTACTTCATCAAGCACCAGACTGATCTCCCAAAATACACAGGTTTTGAATTAGCACAAAGTCAGTTCACATCTGGAGGACAACTGCACAGGCTGAAAAGGTGGAGGGTTATTTTGGATTTGTCTTAAAACAGACAAACAACTGCATTCAAATATCTAAGCACATATCACTAATATTATATTTGTGTGCATACTGGGAAGTACCTGAGCTGTGTGTCACTCTATATCACATATACCCCGTACATACAGAACTCCCATTTAGTAATTTCTCCTCTCTCCACTCTTACAGTATTAAGTAAAACACTGCAAAGAAGAGTGCAAATATGCGTAATGTCTTGGCAACCTTACCACATACTTACCACATACCGTAGCAATAAAAACTTTCCATGGCTTTTCTAAAGGAACCCAGTTGTTAAGTTCTCAGTGCAAAAGTTACAATAGTAACGTGCCATGTTAGATAGGTGCCTCAAATTCAAGATACTACAAAGTCTAATGCTTAGTTGACTGGTCCCACAGAGGAAATCAGATGCACGTGAAGTTTTCTCAGATCCCTTCCTGATCGCAAGAAGTGCCCAAAGTAATTCCCAATCCCAAGCAAAGCCCTATACTTCACACAGGCCAGGTGCCAAGTGCAGAGCTCCAAGAAGACACTTCCTGTTACCCAGCATTTGAAGCTCAGAAGCATCTTTAAAGGTGAGATGCCTGCAACTATCTTCCAACTTTTTTTTTTTTTTTTTTTTTTTTTTACAAGAGACAGAGGAGCACAAAACCCTTACACAAAGTGCACATCCTGCCATACCCGAGTATCTCCTAAATATAAGATAACATGTTCAGTTATCTCCTTTAAAGCCCTTTAGGCTTATGGCAAACAGCCAACCCACTAGCTCAGTCTGTGTGGGAGCAGCTTTCTCCTCTGTAACCTGCACCTCTGTTTGGAAAAAAGAAGGAGATAAAGCTGGAACCCAGGTGCCCCAGCAGCCTACTGGTCTGCATGCCTAAATGGGAGGGACAGGTGGCAGAAGACAGCAGGGTTTCTACTTTCAATCTGCAGAACTGTTCCTTACCCTGCAGCCAACGTTGCAACCAAAGTAATCACCTCCAGTTTTATCCTAAAGCCTTTTAGGTGCGCTCTAATACCACACTTCACTAGTGCTTCACACTGAAGGGCAAAGTCATACTCATGCCATTACTTCATCCCTTCCCATGCACCACCAGCAATTTCTTACTAGCCCACAGTAACCCAGGCTGGAGGAAAGGAAAAAGCAAAACTTCAACTTTTGGAAATCAGAGTGTGTGTGGGTGGCTGACCACTGCCCATGTCTCGGACTCAGCTCTGAAGGGAGCAAGGCATCATACCTTTCAGGCTCACACCTGAGGAAATGCATTGATGCACTGCCTGAAAGGAAGTGTCCTGGTTCATGCAGGATCTCCAGGATGATGGGATATTCAAGAGATTAACTTGGCAAATCCCGCTGCATGCTTAAAATGCCTAAACTTTTCACCAAAATCCTCACTGTTCCTAATCTTTTTTTCTTGTTCAACATGAGAGGAAAAAAAATGAAAAACATGCGTATGCTACAGTAGTAAAATAACTCAGACTAAAAAGCCTCAAGAATTCCCCGTGGTTCTTGGGATGTTACTGGAAATGGCTATTCCAGAATAGTATTTTTCAATACCAACAACACATCCATAAATCAATCTAAATCAGTACTCCCATACTGGAATAAGAAAATCCCAGAAGTTTATCCTGAGATATTCTAGAATAGCTATTCTAGACGTTTTGTCGTAATCAACTTCCGAACACAGTAAAGCCCTGAAGGCTGAAGAGAAGCCAGAAAATTAATGAAAAAAAAAATAATCTCACTACAAAATTTTGCAATATAAAGTAAAATAGTAGATAAGGACTAACCTTTTTTCCAGGTTTTAAACTTTTTTTCCTTGTTTTAAGATTCTCAGTATGAGAGGTGCTTTTGGTCAGGGGAATATTTTTAGGAGACCTGCCCTTCTTGGGAACTGTAGACTGTCCAGGGGGTTTGCCCCGACCTGGTTTCCTGCCCCGCTGCGCTGGTACTGGAGCAGATTTCTGTGGAGACTGCATTGAACGCCGGGTCACTTTGGAAGGGGAAGATTGGATTTTTGCACTGCTCTTTGTAATGGAAACTGAGGAAAAACAAAAACAAAAGGGAAGGGGGGGAAAACCTCAAAATGAACGATGGAAAGCAACTTTTCTAATAAAGGCTTTTAAAAAAAAAAAAAAAAAAAAGTGTAGTGCACAATTTACATTGTAAAATAAATATACTTGGATATTTTGAACCCCAGTGGTTGGCATGAAACTACGTAATTTCATTAAAGCCAGAGAGAGAATTCTTTATAACCATTATTTTAAAGGGACCTTCCTAAGGAGAGAAAAAAAAAAAAAAAAAAAAAAAAAAAGAAGAAGAAGAAGAAAAGAAACCATTCAAATAAAAATAAAAAAGAATTAATTCACTCACCTTATAAGTGCTTCCCATGATTTTCATCATCACAAGATAAAGTACCATTCATCAAGAAGGCCTTCATAATACTTCACAAGGTATACAGCCCATAATACTTCCACTCTCCTCTCAGAGCAGTTCTCACAATTACAAGATATGCCAACTACTTCTAGCAAGCTACAAACCAATTCTGAGCAGTGAAGAAGTCATCCAATTAAGAAAAGAAATTGATGACAGGCAAAGTATCGTTCATCAGTATTTGTCTGAGACGTCGGTTTAGAAAGTTCACATAACTGCTCAGATTTTTATACTTGGAACAGATTTAATTTTTTTATTATTATTATTATGTTTTAGTTTTGGAAGCCAAAATAAAATGTCATTTTTATTTCATCTTAACATTCTCTGTTGATTCTTCCATCCCAATAGAAATCGGATCCACTACATACAAGATGCGTCTGCATTATAATCTGATGAGAAGCTGCAAATTGTAATCAGATTTCATTGAACAAAACTTCTTAGTCTGCTATCATTTCCACCCATCTCCCTTCTCTAAAGCACTAGTGATGATTTTACTGTAATGATTCCCTAGCAACAGACTGATTAAAACAAGAGGAGGATGTCAAATGGAAGATATCCTCAATGAGAAGACATCCCACACCACACTCCTTGTGGCCAACACAAAGCAATGACCAAGTCCACAAAGAACTACGTTCTGTTTCTTGGACTGAATGATGATGGACAGGCAGATGCAGAAGCAGCTAAAGGAGAGGGAAGAAGAGGATGAAAATGGGAATTTTTGTGATGATAAACCACCCTCATCATGAGAAGCATGGGAAAGGAAGAAGAGAAAATACAGCATCTATGAAATCATTTTAAGTCTTGGCATTAAACTTAGTTGGTTTTCCAGAATCATACTGTCTTTAACACTTGCTTTTTGCAGCTTGCTGATACAGGATAAACTCCATGATCCACACTAACTATAAACTACCATGAGCTTAATGTGACATGATGCAGAAGTACTACAAGTAAGGGTTCAAGAGGGCTTTGTGTGAGTAACCAGTGCCAGATCCAAAGGACTACTGCAGTCCAAAATTGGAAAACATGGGGGTTCTAAAAGTTGATTTCTTGGGTTTTCATGAATTTATAGTAATTCTTCCTTTACAATATTAGTGTAATTGATACTTTCTGGTAAGCAAATATAATCAAAGATACATCTGAAATGAGATCTGGAGAATATACTTAGCAATTTAGCAACAGTTTTAACATGTAGCTATTTGAGTGACAGTCACCTGAACATTTCACTACGTAGCTTTGCAACTGTTATTTTGGCTCTGAATTTTCATTCAAGTTAACTGTTACGAAGTATTTGTAGTAGCAAATATAACATTAAGAATGAATTACATACTACAAGCAGACTCTTATGAAACACAAGCTCTACTGACATCCGTTTTTAAAGCTGTAGGACTGTTCACAGTCATTGAGATCAACATTGTGATTTGTCTGATTCGATTACTAATCCAATATTCCTAAATGGCAGTTCAGAAGAATTTTTTTCACTATGATTGGTTGCAATCCCAATACATTAAATACAGACATTACATCCCTAAGTACCTGAGAAGAACCACCTTCTCAACGTGGAATGTAATCACTTTCCTATACCAAAACTTATTTTCATAGGCAATGATAGTTGAAAGCTGAAGAGAATTTTATTCAACTGCTGGCAAAGCACTACTCTCATGTCTCTGAATTGCTGAGTGACAACTTGCATTAACCAGTACTTCTGGAAGAGCAGAGCAGTATCGACTACATGCTGTACCGCACAGTGCTACATATTACATGTGTTATGTTTACAGGAATGCAAAATACAGCTGTTTTTATTTACTCATGCTACACAACTAGGTGTTAAACCATTTTGAACTTGTAATTGTTGGTTCACAAATTCTTTGTGCCTCTGCTGAAATCTAGCAAGTGTGTTTCTATTCCTTCACAGCAAATACAGCATACATTAAATACAGAACGAATTACAACGTCAACAGGTATGAGTTTTGATATCCTGAGTAATCCCTACACCCCTCCTGAAGGATATTTACACACAAAGAGTAACAATGCAAACAGTTTAACCACTTCAGGCCGCCCTCCTGAAATACACATAGCAAGTATTCTTAGCACAGCATCTTCCTACCTGCATACGCCAAAGGACCAAATATTAGCAGCATTAACCACTGGGGGGGGGGGTCAGGTCCCATTTGATATTTTTTCTTCTAACTAAAGCTGAAGCTGCTTTTTTCAGCACGCAGGACTACAACAAAGCCCATGCTGCCTGGGCAGCCTCCCTGAGATAGCAGCAAATGAGGAGGCAGCTATTTGCATTTGTTGATTTAAGAGAGGAGGGGGGCAGTGGGAGACTGCTAAAGTAATTCACATATTGTCTGCAGGCTGTATTGACAGTGATCATCAGTCACCTGCTCATGCTTCCTTCACCCCAGCCTTCAGAGGGAGACCAAAGGTTATGCTGGGTCAGAGGATCTAGAGGGAAATGAAAAGACATGTAAAAGCTAGTTGCCAACCTCACTGCATCTGCAGACCAAGTTATCCCCACTAGACCACATGTTCCAAAAACTAAGATGTTTTAATAGTCTCATGAGAACTTGTTAAAATGTATCAATGAAAAGAATAGAGAGAAAAAGTGCCAAGCTCTGCTTGCAATTACTGCACTATTTAGCTGGGATATTTACAACAGAAAAAAAGCACATTTGCCTTTTCAGGATACTGCTTTGCATCACAATGGTCTTCTCATTTGCACAAACAAAATAAAGCATTTGTTTCATGCTGCTCTTCTACAAAAATATCAACTGCTCAAGTTTCCAGAGTTTGATGCATTGCATGGCATTCTTTCCCAAGTCTCTTATTTATATCCAGAAACCATTCTGGTGTCCTCAATAACCGAAGACCAGAGATCATAAACATCCTTTACCATAGTAATGTTAACAACTAAACACAGTTTTCAAAGGCCACAAGAGTTCTTGTTATTTTGTCAAGCTAGCAAAGGCTATAGTTGGCTACATTCATGCAGTATGCAAAGAACTTTCAAACCTTCAGAAACTGCTCTTTCAAAACATTACCAACCTATTGTCCAAAACAATTCCTGTGAGAATCCGGCACCTATAAACTTTGTATCCTATCTATTTAAGAGAAATGCAAACCCAAATACTTCCAAACCCACAACCTTAAGATGCATTACCACCATTCAGTGCAAATTTGCACAAGTAGATCCACTGGAGTCAACCAAGTTTAATTCCATGAAGTGGATATGAAAGATTAGATTTTACACCAGAGCCAATTCCTGCTTGTAGAAGCAAAAAAAAAAACCTCACAAGGCACATGCAGGACTGCAAAATTGGACTCTATAATGTTAACCCCACGTCCTCTTGCTGGAATAAGCCAGATATGTAAGACAAGTGTGAAATCTAAAGCTACTGAACAGCTCCAGCACTTGAGAAGGGATGGAACAGATGACAGCTCTCATGCAATTCTAATTATTAAAATTCCCTCAAATAATCCACAGCAACAGTTTCATTCTACCTCTTTAACTAACACCAAGGAAAAAAAAATCTTCCAATTTGTAATATTAACATTTCAAATCTACTGTTCAGTTAGTGTCACAGAGCAGCAATTACAAGAAATGATATAAGAAATTTGAAGCAAAATTGCATGAAGGAAGGTAGGAATCCATTTTTCCACACATGTGAAAACAGCATTCCTACCTCAGGTGAAGCTGCCTATTAGGACAGTAAAAACAGTAATTCAGGGTTTAGATCATCATTTCTTTCAAGAAAAGGAGTTATTTTGTTCATTATGCAGCGTAGTTCACATGCCTCCCTGAGAATGAAGCAGAACATTCTTCTGAAAATGTAAAAGCCTGGCCCACTCTCATCTGCAGATTAATAAAATCGAGGCAAAGAGATTTAGCAACTAACCGTAAATCCATGGGAGAATTCCACAGCAGAAGTAATGGAAACACTACTTGAATTCTAGCCCTGAATTTTAACTATAAAATTAGCATTCTTTAATACATTACATATTTATTGTGATAGTTTTGACAAACTGGGAAAGGAGGTGGAAAAGATTAGCAGGTTTTCAAAACAGCTTACTGCTAAGCATTACTAAAATGTACATGCTCACATCTCAGTTGAAGAAGCAGAGAGTCACACAAAAGTATCTGTAATACATGCTGTTTCTATCCATTATTTATATTTCTGCCAATATTTTAAAAAGGAAAAAAAAAAAAAGTGTTATTTTGCTATCTTCTGTGAGCAGTCCTTGCCTTCTGCAGTCCTGAAAGGTGAGATGGAGGACACTAAGCAATATGAGATAGAATTGAGGCAAAGTGTTTCCTTCCCTCAGACTTCCCTTAACAGCACTTCGGCACTCTTGCTCCATCACCTCCATGCTCAGGCACAGCCCTGGTCTCTCTATACATCAAGTGTAAGCTTTCACATTCAGATTTTTGACCTTGCTGTTACTGATTCTGTACAGTTTCTGTCCTTACTGTTCTCCAAATAGCCTCAGCAGGATGCAAAGTAGGCCCAAAATGAGACTACAACATGCAATAAGCTTCAGGGGAAGCAAAACAAATGCAGAGCACAGTTATTGCAAAGCTGTGATTTGTTATGTTTCAGGGCGGGATCTCAATGAGAGCACTGATATTCATAATTCAACTGATATATGCTAACACAGATTCAGAAAAAATCCACCCAATCCCATCCACTAGCTGGACAACACAACCAACCACTGATGCCATTAGTATTCACAAGCTCTCAGTGTGAGGTCTTCATTTGTGCCGCAAGTCAAGTAAGCAGGGTGGAAGACTGGCCTGGATGAACAGGTATCCTGCAACCTGGGCAGAAAGAAAATATACAACCTCTGGAGGCAACATCTGACTTCACGGGGAGTTTGCTGCAGCTCACGTCTGCAGTGAGAAAACAAGAAAAGCTAAGGCTCCACTTGATTTGATTGCAACCAGGGTGGTGTTTGACAACAAAGAAGTCCTTTCAAAGTATGTCAACAACAGGAGGAAAAGGAAAACACAGGACTGATACTTGAAGCAGGAGGTCACCTAATAAATAACTAAGGATAAGGAAAAGATAAGAGGCATTTAATGACTTCTTTTAATCTTAGTATTTAATAGTAATCACAGATCTTATGGTGCCTGGTCCACAGTGTTTGAGGGCCACGGCTTGGGGAGCAGTGACTTTCGATCTGTGGTCACCAAAATGGTAAGTGAACAGCTGTTACCAGCTCTATGTTCCTAAGTCAGTGGAGTCTACTGAGATTCAGCCCAGAGCACTGAAGGACTCTGCAGACACTATAGCTTGACCTCTCCAACACTTTACCAAAAGCTGTGGGATGCTGAGGAGGTTCCTGCTGACTAGAAGCTAGCCAAAATTACCCCCACTACAAAAAAGGCATGAGCAAAAGCTCAGGAAACTAGAGGCCTCTCATTCTAACCTCAGTACCTGAAAAAGTTATGGAGAACATTGTCCTGGGAGATACTGAAAGGCATTTAAAGAAAAAAGCTATTATTAGGCATAGTCAACACAGGTTAATCACAAGGAAATCAAAGGCTGAGAGGTACCTCAGTGCTCCCTGCAGTGCCCTGATGAAGGGAAGCAGAGGGAGGTGCTGGGTTCTGCTCCCAGGAACTGACAGCAGCAGGAGAAGGGCACAGAGCTGCCATGGAAAGGTGGGACTGGACATTAGGAAAGTTTTCTTTACCATGAGGGTGGTTAAACGCTGGAAGAGGCTTCCTAGAGAGGCAGCTGATGCCCTGTGCCTGGCAGTGTTTATGGGGTATTTGTACAAAGCTCTCAGTAACATGCTCTAACTTCTGGTTAGCCCTGAGATGGTCAGGACGTGGTAGTCTCTGAAGGTTCCTTCCAGCTTAAGTGTTCTATTCTAAGAGCAAATAAAAAAAAAAATTCCATGTAACAGGAAAAAAATATATGTGCCTGGAGCACTTGCAGTTTGAAAGAGAAATACAGTTACCTCATAAGCGTGTTAAGATGGTGACAAAACCAGTCTTACAATAAGGTCACACCTTTGGGAGAGGTAAAACCTTTATTTTTAAGTAAGTGATTTCTGCCCTGTAGCAGCACCATCCAGGCCCTGTTGCATGATGCCAAGAAACATTAATACCAAATAAAAAAAAAGCTTAACAAGCGAGAGAATGCGGCAAATCAGATTTTAGCCTGAAGCACTGAGGAGTTCTGTATCCACAGTTCTGAAGACAGCATATATATGCTTACTGTATGCCTAACTACTGTGTCCTGCTCAGAGAAGGAAGTCGGCTGCACTGAGAGTAAAATGAAATCTCCAGCAATATGAGACTGTGCAAATTCAGCATGTTTCTATCTATAATGAAACTTAAGGATTATTGTGCTTATCTGATTTTTTTTGCTACTTTAAACAACGCAGTCCTTTCAAAGACCTTACTGTAGCTCTCTTCAAAGTCATTTCAATGCTTTCTTTGTAGAGCAGTACTGAAGTTTACAATGATGTTGCACAATTGTGTACAACTCAGCTGAAAATCCAGCACAGTAATCTTGACATCATTTCATTATCAGTAGAGAGATGTATTTCTGGCAGCTAGCTTGGAAAAAATCTGCACAAACTATTGAGATCATGTCTGAAATTTAAGTAAATCAAAAACCAAGAAATCATTAAACAGACAAACAAGACATTCCTTTACCTTCACTTGGGCCTGTCCTTCTCTTATTGCTGTAGACAGCTATAGGAGATATTAATCATAGCCTGATTAGTGTAAGGAAAAAAGATTGCTCTCACTGACAATAAAAGCACAAAACAGGGGGAAAAGAAATGAGGTGGCACATTGTGTGGAGGAGGAAAGACAGAGAGAGCAAGGATAAAAACTTGTTTTTTTTTTTTTTCCCTGATTACAGCATCATCTTTCTTTGTTCACCTGAACTCTCTCCTGCAAGATGCAGTGAGCAGATCCTTGCAACATCTCGATCTGTCAGAGATCAAACTTCATAAGACTGGAAGAAGAGAGGAGGATCAGGAAACTATGGGAAATGATCTTTCTGCAGATGCATTTCACATCTAAATAATACACAGTTCTTTACAATGAAATCAATCTTCGCAGGTGAACCTGCTTATCTCCCACATGGTTTTGCCCACATACTCCTCTTCATTCTTTCATGGAAGTGTTTTTGCTTATAAGAAGACAAGTTAGCTAAGTAACTGGCATTTATATATAATGACTACATAGCAAAATGAATTTATACAGAAACAGCAAACCAAAACTGCTCAGACAGTCTCCAGTCACTTGTCTTCTATGTCCATCATAAGCATCAGATAAAAACAGCTACTTCTTAGGCATAGTAACAGTTCTCTATTATCCAACTGAGTAGAATATAAATAACAATCTATAGCAGTTAAGTATACAAGCATAACATGCTTGGCCCAGAAAAACAGTAGATAGAAAAACATGCAAAAGATATTTTTTGCAAGTCTTTTCAAAGTATATAAAAAGGAGAAGTTACATGGATGATCAAATTTCAGAAAAAATGCAGAAGGTAACACTAGAGCAACAAGATCAACTGTTCTTTTTGCTTTTGTGTTCACCCCAAGGAAGCTCACATCAGTTCCTTTACTAGAACCCTTCTTCACCGAGACTTCAAAGAAGCTCATGACACGAAGTATCAGTAGCAGAGGTCAGGAATCAGAGACAAAACAAAGAGCAGAGCTGGCTGGGCAGACAGCCCATTGAAGTTTAAGGATAAAAAGTGGTATGTCCAACCTACTGATAGTGCTGTGAAGTTTGTCTTCAAAATCGCCTCAGGTCCAGAGGCATAAAGGTACCTAACATGATGCCAATCCTCCTGATGTGTGTACTGGACAAGTTGTTAAAAACTACTGTACAGGAACAGAGGTAGTGAACACAAATATAAACACAATGTGTTAAAGGAGAAGCGAACACAGCTTTTGTAAAGTCACATCATTGTAAATCCATTAGAATATTATTATTATTAAGTAATCAGTAAGCAATCAGATGATTGAAAGTCAGTTGATGCAGTCTGTGGATTTGCATTTGACAAGATCTCACACCACAGTCTCTTAACTAACAAACTTAACTAACAATGGGTAGAAGAGAAGGCCCTCATGGCTCTTTCTAAAGAATTTAAAGGAAAATATTAAGCAGTGATCAGGAACAAAAGGACATATCCAAAGTCAAAAGGTTTCTAGAGAAATCCTGATGAGATCCCCACTTGGACTTGTGCATTTTATCCATATATGATCTACAGCAAGAGAGAAGCATGAAATGGCAACAAATGTAAAATAGTTCTTTGAGTAAAGATCTCGCAAAACTGAGCTGATGCCCAGCAGGTGAGGAAGTAAAAGATGAAATTCAGTTTCAAGCAATTAAAAATAATTCAGCTTCTGCAAATGCATTACAAAGCATTACAAAAGAAACATCTTGGAATTGAAATAATTATTTCTATGGCAGTATTAATTCATTGCTCAGTAGCGCTCCAGAATCCCAAATGCAACTTCATGAATAACCGTAAAAGGAACAGAAAACAAAACAGAAACAGTGCCTTTAAGTCTTAGACATCCTGTGCACTTCTGGTTCTAGAAGCTCAAAATGGCATAGCTGAAATGGAAACAGTACAGAACAACAAAGGTGACCAGAAGAATTAAATTCATCCTAGAGCAAGGTATAAGAAAACAGAACAGGATTTTATAAGTTTGCAGTAGAAACAGTTTGGGGGGACACAGGAAAAAACAAACAAACAAACAAAAAAACAATATGATGGCTATATAGAAGTTAGGGAATGAGTATTTACTGACTTTTCCTGTAAAAGAACTAAAAGTACAAGAAGCTGTTTGAGTACAAGAACTAAAAGACATAAAAGTGAAACTACCGGACTACCAGCAAGGCAAAGGTCATCTCCTCTTGCAGGAAACTCCCTTCTACAGGATGCAGTAGATACTAAAAGTTCAGATGGCTCCAAAACACACCTGAACAAAATGATCAAACTCTGCCTAGAGGTACGCAGCACAAAGGCATTATCTGGGGTATGGGTCCTAGTGAGTTCTAGACTGCCAGATACTAAGAACACTTCTGAAAACTTCTCTCCTACTTTTGTGCTTAAACTTTTCTTCAACTATCTGCTTTGAGCCACCACTGAAAAAGCCTCCCAGAGCAGGAGATCCTTCACATTTATCCAGCAGACACTATCATGCCACAGTTCACACTCACGTTCCTGTGCAAAAGGTCATTGTAAAAACACTTATCTGACCAAGAAACATGGAGTAAAACAAGTTGCTGCATCCTTAAAATATTAACCTTGGGCCAGCAGGTCAACTTGACATCAAGCAATGCTGTCAAACCACATATTAGATAAATTACTACTGATCTAGATAGCCAACTACAATACTAGCTATGCACAGCTTCTACTAGTAGAAATACTAAACAACTACATTTCATACCACTATGCACATACATTGACATCAAGCTACATCTCCTCCATCACATGTGATGAAAAGGACAAAGACGAAACATCAACAAGAAGATTATGGACTGAATGTCGCAAAGAGTTATCCAGAACAACTTCTTACTTATCTTCCCCATTTTATCTTCTATTAATTGTGTCTAGGCTCCTAAGCTTATTTTTCTATACCAATGAAAATCAGTAGAATAAAGCGCTAAAAAGATTAAATACACCACATATCTAGTTTTAAATAAATTAATTCATACCTAAGAAGTCTGCGTTAAAACTGTTCCTAAAAACCACCCATGACAGAAGTCCTACATTCTCTCAGAGCATCCTAAGTGGCTAAGAGAGTTAACTGCATTAAAATGCTCCCTAATTTTCAGATCATCTCCATTACTGCACTTTCTCTCTCAGACATTAAAAATATAAGACTCATGGCAGGAAGCTGTTGTCATGCATATGGATGAAACTTAAAGCTTAACTTATCACCTTCATACTCAGATTACAGAATATTGCTTTTGCTTGATAATTAAAATTTGTTTTGTTTTCAGTTCTTTTTGTGATCTATCATGTTTACATGCCTCCTAGGAAAAAAAAAAAAAAAAAGAAAAAGTAGTTATAAAATAAACAAAAATACTTTCCATTATATCCATTCTGAAATCTAAGCCACATTCAGCCAATTATTTTCACTTTCTTTTGTGGTAATTGAACACAGAAACACTAAGACAATCAGCAGGAAAAAAGTCAGGGCCAGAATGATACTGTAACATTTCAAGTGAATCCCTACAATATATTATCTGCCATGCTTTCTTCCTTAACAGAAGTAGTCAATGCTAATATGACTTAATGAAGAATCCTGACAACTTCATCATATTTCTGAATTGAAATGACCTGATTACAATCTCCTTGAAGCTACTATTTACATTTTAATAAAGGACTATCATTACAGTTCTTTAATGGCTCAAAAGCAATCAAATAACTCTGAAAAACAACCAGAGAGCAAAAAATATTACACCTAGCTATGCAAATTTGACAAATGCATATAACGTTCTCATGCAGCAAAATTTAAAATTTAAAGAACAAAGTTCCTGCTCCAAGCAGGGAAAAAAAGGAACACAACTGCAGCCTTGGACACACTTTTAAGACTGCAACTAACCAAATTCCTAGCCTTCACCTCCCTGCCACACATTTCTACCATGTCTCCAAAATTCTACAGTTTTAACTAAACATCTGCAACAACCTCACCTTGGGTTTTATCAGTGCCTAAAGCATTACTGTTCTTCATAAAAAAAAGCAATGGAATCCAGAGTTCCTTGGGTAGGTCCTTCACCTTTCACCAAATTCCAGCATACTCAAGAATTGTGTTCACGTTAGTGTCTGAACGATTGGAATATTTAATCAAACTTATTATTACACTATTCTTTGATGTCTATCAAACACTAATCAGGCAAGAGAAGTGCTGTACATATTGTCTCAAAACACTGTTCATTTTCCAGCACTGAAACTGGAGTAGACTAAGCAATTTCATAATGCTTCTTTTCAGAAGATGCAATTGGAGTCAGCAATTCAAATGGTCACAAAAAAGTATCTTAAAAAAAAAAAAAAAAAGTACATCACCTATTTACACAATCCCTTTTGTGCATCCCTTTTTGTATATATCCCTTTTATTTCTCCTCAGTTGACACAAACTAACTTATCATAAAAACAGACTTTATCCATGACTCCTCAAGACAAAGCCAGTGTGCAGTGTGCAGTGTCCAGCAGTGCGCTCTGGCAGCTCGAAAGGCAAATGGGATCCTGGGCTCCATCAGGAGAGGGGTGGCGAGCAGGGACAGGGAGGTGATTGTCCCTCTCTTCTCGGCTCTTGTGAGGCCCCATCTGGAGTACTGTGTCCAGGTGTGGAGCCCTCAGTACAAGAAAGACATTGAGATTTTGGAAAGGGTCCAGAGGAGGGCGACTAAGATGATCAGGGGGCTGGAGCACCTCCCCTATGAGGACAGGCTGAGGGAGTTGGGCTCGTTCAGCCTGGAGAAGAGAAGGCTGCGGGGTGACCTCATTGCAGCCTATCAATACCTGAAGGGAACCTACACCCAGGAGGGGAGTAAACTCTTCAAAAGGGCTGACGACAGCAGGACTAGGGGAAATGGATCCAAGTTGAAGGAGGGAAGATTTAGGTTGGATGTTAGGGGGAAGTTCTTTACTAAGGGAGTGGTTAGGCCCTGGAACGGGCTGCCCAGGGAGGTTGTGGATGCCCCGTCCTTGGACGCGTTTAAGGCCAGGTTGGACGGGGTCCTGGGCAACCTGATCTGAATGTGTATGTTTGGTGGCCCTGCTAGGCAGGGGGGTTGGAACTACATGATCCTTGAGGTCCCTTCCAACCCGGGTGATTCTGTGATTCTGTGAAAGCCAGCCTTCTGAAGAAGCTGAGGCATGCACTTTGCAGACTGGGAACAGAGATACATTGAGGCTGTAGTCACTTTGGGACTCCACACTATTTTGATCAAATGTATTCTGTCTTCCGTCTCACTTCCCCCTCCCTCCTCACCACAGATCTGTACCTGCACATCTTTGATCTGCCAGCACTGCTACACACATCATTGCTCCCTGGCTGAAATCTGGAGCGTGGGCTAAACTAAATTACAGTTACTGTGACCTATTGGCCATGACTGCAGACAGCAATTACGGACAGGCAGGTGAGGGCAAGGTCTCAGAGGAAACAAGCAGCTAAGAAAGGAACTCTTTATCACCTAGATATTCCATACACTCTTGACCCATTGGCAAAGGATTGAGAAAAATAACAGAGGAAAAAGTAGGAGGAAATGACTGATTTCTTGTCTCGTTGCCTCTATTCCTTTTGTACTTCAGTGGGAGCTGGAACCAGTCTGCTTGTTCCTTACCTAACACCAGCTGTGAAAATGTTTGCCATTAGAACAACTTATTCTGGTGAACCATATTGAAGCACTGAACTAAAATATGGACCCCTCTATAAAAAGCTTAATTTCTGTCAAATGTGAAGAGAGAAAAGGTAGCAGAGCCCACATAGTTTGACAGAAAAATCTTGCATTACAGAAAGACAAGAGTAGAAGAGGAATTACCTTCAGGATATTCCTCTTTATTTAATCTCCCATTTTTCCAGGGTAGGTGGCTGAATATTACAAAGCAAGGTTGCCACAATTTAAATGGTCTCTATTACCAAACATATTCATAACCATAAATTAAAAAATGAGGATGATACATTCAGAACAGGCAGCTTCAAGGCAGAACTTGAGAGTATGAAGCAAAAACCTTCTAAAAACACAGTTTAAACTAACAGTCTTAGCAGTTAGCTTAATACAAAGTGCTGCTGAAGAGGATATACTGTTGTCGTTAAAAATGATCATTTAACTATTGTAAAACCAACAGCAAACCTAGCTTAAGTCCAACATTCTTCACAAGCGCACAAAAAAAAACCAAACAAGATTACCAGAAGCCCTTCTCACAGTAAAATATTAACTAAAATATTTCCAGAGTTGCTACAAACACAGAAACTTGCTTCCCAGAAACTATCCTATTTGCTTTAAACTACATAAAGAAAATTTAACAATATTTCGCCCTGCTCAGCTACTCACAAATCAAATCTCCGTTCTTATCTGCATACAGCCAGCTGGTTTTTAAAATTCTGCTGTAATTGAGGGAAAAACAATTAAGCAATATTATTAACCATCTTACCATTGTTCCCTGGTGGTTGTAATGCATCTCCTGTCAAGCTACACCATCCAACTGGGAAAATATCACGAGAATCACATCTGCACCAATAGTCAAATGCTCCTCTCCAGCCATCAAAAGTAACAAAAACTTCATCTCCTTTAACATCTCCAATGGTTGCTGGGCAAATCAAGTATGGGTTCTTTCTATCTATGGCTTCAAGCTTCATTCCAACTTTAAAGCAGTTTGTGGCAGGTTTGGGTGGTTCCTACAAAAGTAAGATTGGTAGAATATTTGTGTTCATATGATCCGTTAAAAACAGAAGCCAGAAAACCTCTATTTTTTCTTCAACATTCTTATTTCTGAGTACTATCAAAAAGTTACAGCGGATATTCAAAGACACTCACTGGTGTGTCACATTTGCTTTTCCTCTCGTGCTTCATAAAAATCTAGATTCTGTTCCCACAAACACAGTTGGGATAATTAGCAAAATTCCCCATGTCAGCAAGGCTGTGCCAAAAGTATTTACATAAGCAATAGGTTGCACCCAATACATTATGCCTGGGCAGCAGGACAGCAAAGGCACTAACGTGAAATTATCACATGCTAATATAGAAGAGAAGATTTGCAGGGAATGGCTATTTCTGGGGCTGATAAATGTCTGGTAAAAGCTTCATCTCTCAATTAGTCCATGAAAAATTCATTAGCATTGGACATTATTTATAGGCCTCTATTAACCAAGCCTGACTCAAAACAATTCCAAGTGGACAAAAGAGAAACAAAAATCAAGTCAACAAGAAAAAAAACAAGCAAAAATGTACCCACAGTGCAGAGGTGGTGACACAAGGGAGCCTGCATTACCACCTCAACCTTAGGAACCTCAGCCTCCAAAAAACAATCATCTCAGTCATGCTGATAGGCTACCACAGGGAAGTTTGGTTCAACGCACCTCCGAAAACTACATAAAGTTAATCATGTAAGTAACACGGCAGGTCAGGAAATGAACTCTCTCTTACTGACATACATTTATATGTCATTCCCAGTATCAGAAATGAAGCCATTCTCTTTGGCAGCACCGTAACAAAAAAAATGAAGATGTCATTTTAATATTACTATTGTTCTATATGTACTTTTTTGTGTTTCAGTGCAGTTTACTTAATAGTTTAAAAAAAAAAACAGGCAGAACAGCTTTTTCTACTGTCAACAACTTTCTCATTAGATTTCAAACGATGAGTAATGCACCCAATTAAAACATTTAACAAAATGTTTCCAAGCACTATTTTATTCCAATGATTCCTTTTCTAAGAAAAAAACAATTTACTCTTGCGCATAATCACAACACGAGTATGATGCTTTTAAGAAATGTGAGACAAGGCATCATGTCTTCAATCCATGACACAAAAAGCGTGCTAACATTTTTCTAAATAACACAGCAAACTTTAAAAGTCTCGACTAAGAAAAGGAGATACCCATCCAATGGACTGGAAGCAGACCGCTTCTTCTCTAGTTTTGTACCTTGCCAATCCATTTCAAAGCAGTTTTAAATAACAGTTGCCTTCTTGTGCTGCAGCCAATAGGCAATATCTGGGCATTCTCACTAAAAAATGCAACCAGAGATCAATGGATATAAGCACGTATACTAGCAGACCTTTTCTCCTTACCTTCTTAAAGAACGCCGCAGGCGCCATTTCAGCTCCATTCAGAGTTCTTAAGAGAAACATTGGCCAAGAAGATGCATTCATCTGGAATCCTAAGTAACAAATAAATTACTTGTGTATAACATCCCTACATTCAGTTTGTAAAATATGGGAGGAAAAAGATATAAAATTGGCTTTACTACTGCCTGACTCCCTCTACTTTGGACTTGGAGAGACAAAACAGAAGTAACCAAGAAGGCCCAAATAGAGGAGCTGTTGGTACAGAAATCTGTGCACTGCATGCCCACTTTGAGTGGTCTGCTTACAGAATCAGTCACTGTTAGTTTGTGATTTGATAGATAAACATTTAAGACTGTCCAACATATGATTTCTAGCACAGGAGATGACCAGGTCATCCCACACAGTCCCTGCCTCAGTGGAACTTCCCAAGCAGAATGAAATCAGAAATAACTCAGCTTACTTTACAAGGCCACTTCTCATTCTCAAACAACTTCCTCAGCTCCAGATTCCTTCATTTACTGAAGAGAGACTCTTATTTTCAAGGCTGTTTTAAATCTTTCATCAGATCAGATCAGAAAAGATGATGACCAATTGGTTTCTTCCCCCCAACCATAAAAATAAATAAATATTCTTAACAAAGAACACATAATAGTGAAGCAGAAACATATAATGGCTGTAATAGATGTGTATATCTTATTGAAAAATGCAAACTAGATGTTTCTACTCTGGCATCCTTCATTAAACAAGTGAATAAAAAGTACAAACAGTAATCAGATTTGTTCAGCTGAACTACTTGATACAAGCAGAACAGATGTTTGGCTGAAAATATTCTCATTCCAGATAATCTTCCTTCAGAATCAACTACTTTCCAGTTAAAAAAAAAAAAAAGCATAAAGTAAAACCAAAAATATTCCCTTTACACTGTTTTACTCCATCTTTTACAGTTACATGCTGGGCACAATTTTACAGGCAAATAGACATAGAGAGAATTGGAAATCTCTCCACAAAGCAGTTACTACCAGAATCTGCCAGGAACTGATGAGCTCCCTCACAACTGAACCATGAAGAGCCTCTTGGAAGAACGCCACTAGAAAGGTGGAATGTATTCACAATTCTTGATCAGTTAAATCATTAAGTAATCTAAAATTGAATTACGTGGATTATATTTTTTAATTGCTCTTCAAATTACAGC
Organism: Lagopus leucura; assembly: GCF_019238085.1. Classification (NCBI taxonomy): domain Eukaryota; kingdom Metazoa; phylum Chordata; class Aves; order Galliformes; family Phasianidae; genus Lagopus; species Lagopus leucura. Next base: position 59,414,712 of record NW_024962262.1, read on the forward strand.
TTTCAGCTATCTTTAGCTGAATAAAAGTTTATGCACTGGAACTACCTACACAACACCTAAATTAATAAAAAGCTCACAACTGAGAAATGGTGTCATAATTTGAAGACTACTGAGCTGATTATCAGTCTTGGTTTCATACCAGAGTCTTTACACAGTCTAAAGACGTGTGATTACTGAAACACAGTATTCCTAACCAGCTAGCGCAGAAAAGACACATACACAAAGAAAGAGGAATGAAAACTAAACAGTTTCAATCAACTTCACTTGGCCTATAAATTGTAGGTAAAAACACAGTAAATATTACCTTTATCAGAATTTGCTGAGAACATTAAGTTCTCAAAACCATAAAAGATCACCTATGTAAAACAGAAGACAAAACAGGAACCCTGTCCTACATTAATCATTTTCTAAAAAACCTTATGTAACATACATAATTAAAGCTATGCAAAGATGAGGTAGGAGGGAGTATTTTAACTTGTTATTATGAGAGAAATAGAACATTAGTATCCAGAAGGTTCCCTACCACTCAGGAAAAAAAAAAAAATAAAATAAAATCAGTTGCTTAAATGTCTAACAGGAGGTAATTATACACCCAATTAGCTCCCAGCTTTGCCCAGGAACAGGATGCTGTAAAGCTGCCAAGAAGGCTTTTTCAAAAATTTATCTAGGTATGCCAGAATGCTTCATTGCTGGAATTCAGCCTATCTCCAGAAAAATCTAAGACAGGAGGGAAAAATAATGGCATTTGCATTCTTTTCTGAATAACTGCAATTGTTCTGAGGGCAGGTAAACTTACATTCCTGGATGTAGGGAAACATCTGCTTGTTTGGGGCTGCTCTAAAAGTAGCCTGCACCTACAGAGTAAAAAACAGTATCCAAAGAAAAGCCATCAACCCTTCAACTACTGATCTCGGAAAGTTTCTCTTCTTAATGGCTCAACTTCCTTCATTACTCAGAATCCAGAGTTGCTTAATTCATCAGGGCCAGTTTAGAAACACATTTCTTAAAAAAAAAAAAAGCACTGCAGTCTTGAAGAAAAGCTATACGTCACACATACATACAGCTGAAAGAGTAGATACGCTCTTTTCTTTTACAGCCCTTGTTCATGTTGGTATGACTGCATTCATTCTAGAAGGTTCTACGAAGAACCTTCAGAGAGGCTAAGCAGTCATTTCTCAAAAACAAAATAAAAATAAATCAGTATCTTTTTCCTTCAGTGTCAAGAAATGCAAATGTTTTCATTCAAGCCCTCTACATTCACAAGAAAAAGAGATTAAAAGAAAAAAAGCCTTTTTGAGCTGAGACTGTATCTATCTCAAACAATACCTTTGGTGGACTGGTATTCTAGCTGCATTATCTTACGTTTCTCTAAAGCAGCACAAAAATATCTACCTTCACAATCTACATGAAGCAACTTACTGCTTAAGTGAACTCCCACTGTATCAGTTTGCCTGTCTCCAAGCTAATCAAGTTTTGCACTGCAATGAAATTACACTTTCCACTTTACTTTTCTAACAGAAGATCTGAAATCTATTAACAGATATGATAGAAGAGTTTCCTCAGGTCAGTAAGAGAAAGCACAACCACCTTCCCAACCTCAGTGATTCCATAATTCCATCAGAAGAAGTTGGAAAAATTTCTTCTCTGAAAGAGCGGTGAGGCAGTGGCAGAGGCTGCCCAGGGCAGGCGGTGGAAAAAAAGGGTATCTGATACACTAAGTGACATGGTTTGGTGGTATGGTGGTTATAGGTTGATGACAGGACTAGGTAATCTTTGATTAATTAAGATGAAAGTTGGTCATTATTTTTCCCGTTTTTGAAAAGCAGAACTGTTTTCAAACTAATAAAAAACATCATTTTATTGAAAGATTTCTGTACCCAGAAGTGTAAGCTCTACCAAACACAGTAGAAAAATGTAGATCTAAATATACAGATTAATCACAACAGAGAAAAATGATGCCACAGTTATATTACTCACAGTAGTTGGTCAAAATTAATTTCGAGTATTCATTGTGTAGCAAGGAATTCTTTTGTATAGCTCCCTGTTTAATAAACTTCCTCAATTAGTTTTCACTAAGCTCAAGCACTGCTTCTCAGTTTGGGGAGGCATACTGTTGTGGCTCATACTGCTCATGGAAGGCAAAAAAAAAAATCTGCAGACTATTTCTCAGCGTAGGACATCTGAATCCTTGCTCATGAGCATTTGTCGTGCTCGCAAACCAGTCACAACAAATTGATCAAACATCCCCCTCTTGTGTCAGCTTGAGGAAATGAGAAACACACGCAGTTTGCTACAGCCCTGGAGCGCCCCTTTCCTGATGCAATATTGTTGTTCGCTTTCCCAGATTGCAGTTTGTTTGGAGCACCCAAGAAAATGGAATGATTGATTCAGGTTGTCCTGAACTGTACGCACTTTATACAGTCCAGCTAAGCACTGCACACTTGGCTTAATAGCAAGTGTCTTCTACTGGGCCACTCCACCTTACTGAAGAGGAAAAAAGGATATTTTGCCTTACCCAAAATTTAGTCCTTATTAAGTTCCACTAAAAGGGACATGGACAACAACAACAAGCAATAAAATATTGTATCCATACACACTCATAAGGTAGGGTGTGTATATCAGTGAACAGTTTCAGAATGGGCACATGACAGTATCTCAGAATTACAAAAGCTGACAGGCACTACAATTTAATACTAAGAGACTTTATTAAGTAACTAAAGCCAAAAAGCATTTATTCTGCTCACTCTTATTTCAAAAGACTAACCTGATCAAAAAAGAAGGAAAAAGTCACAATCCACTTACCCGAAATTAGTTCACTTACCTCTCCTTTAGAGTCAAATAATTCTTTGATGACATGTTAGTACCACTGAATTTGCCAAGACAAAAACACCAGCTCTGCTCCATAGACATTAGTTCAGAAGCTTTGTTTCTTACCAAGTGGAGGCTGCAGCATGCCCCCCTTCTTCTCACAGGTCCCGATGGGCTGTATATCTGAGGAGTCCACCAGCCTCCAAAAATCATTTTTGTTGTCACTTCCATCGAGTCGCAACCTTAGCCTGGCCCCAGTGATTCCAATTATCGTAGCTATGCAAACCGAGGTAACATTGCGAGGATCACGGGCTTCCAGTTTCATGCCAACTTTGAAATCATTCGTAGGTGGAATTCTGGACTACAGTAAGAGATAAAAGACTTTTTGTTGTTGTTTGCATTGCTAAATTGCCAGCCAGTTCAATATACAGCTTTCATTCATCCAGATATTTCATAGAAGTGGGTAAATATAAAGAAGCCTTTGAACTTCCAGCGTTTAGCAGTAAATCAGAAAAGGAGATTGGACAACCTCCCAGCAGCATAATTTCAAATATTTGATGCTTCTGCTGGATAAACACAACTGATTTTTTAAAACATAGGCAGAGCCAGGATGGGTAGGACAGGAATATTGCAAAAATATGAATACAAAGATGGAGGAGGAATGAATAATACTCAAAGCGAATGGGAAACAAAAACAAGAATATCAGGAAACATGACAACTCTTAAAAATAAAGAAATAAATACCAGAGCAAACAATATTTATTAGTTTTTAACTCATAAGAAATACAATAATATTTTGCAAATTAAAACAAAACTTGGACGCTCTTGCGCTAGACACAATGAAGGTTTGAGGCAAGAATGTTTCTTCACCAAAAAAAGCTTACAGTACAAAGAAAGAAAAAGGAATTAATGTTAAATGCATTTTAAAGAAAGGAAACAGTCTACAGTCACATAAAACTGTGCAAAGACAGGAACTGCAGCTTGAGCTTATTCACAGAGAACTGAGTACATTCACACACACACACACACACACACACACACGCTGAAATGCCAATTTAATTAACAGGCATCAGATTCTTGGAAAAAAAGATGCCAGCACAAGGAAGAGATGATGAATGCAATTTGGTCTTTCAGCTGAATTTTTTTGTTACAAATTAAAAGTTAAAAAGGGAGAATATTCTTTAGTGAGCTATTATGAGGAACACAGAGAAGTTCACATAACAACAAACACAGGCAGAGATCAGCTGGATTACAGTCCGAATGCTTGCCTAATGGAACCCTGTAGGCAACAACATCACCTTACAACGATCACAACCTTGTATCAAGACTAACTGGTATTATATGACTCACCTTGGCTCTAGTGAGATTCTAGAACAATCTCAAGGGAAGTAGAAAGATATCTCCTCACTTTCAGCCCGAATTTATTTGTAGAAACTTTTACCAATACTGTACTTCCAGTTCTCTCTACATCTTTGAAAATACGAAAAAAAATCTGCAGTGTATTTTGCCACGTGGCAACCTGATCCCTTCTGATCAATCTTTCCTCAAGTTAAACAAGCCAAACACTGAGGTTTCTCGTAGGAGAGGAAGACTTCTCCTGGAAGCCTGCCTCTATACCTCATCTAGGTCAAAGCTGCTCCCAAAAGCAGATGCCAAAAATGGCAGCCTTCCACTTGCCATTTTACCCCTGCAGCTAACACAACCTGAAACACAGGAGGCAGGCAGAGGGCTCACAAACATGGGCATTCACATTCACAAGATGCACACATCCCTTGCCACACCTGTCTGGTCAGGTCTGGTAGGGAACTATACTGAGTACGCAGGGTGCACCTGTATGCCTGGGTACACAGAAAAGGGCTGAGGAATTCTGCTACCTAAACAAGTATTGGTGATATTTTGCCTCCACAGCACTTAATAATTAAAAATGTATCTTGCTCTGTCTTTTCGATGGCGTGCAGGTGCAGTGTTCCAAGCAGATCCCAGATCAACAGCAGGAGCCCTGGAGGAGCCAGAACTCAAAAACCAAGGAGACAAGCAATACTCAGTGAGCACTGAGGGCAGCATCTGCCAGTGCTGCATTTAGACAGCAGGCTGTCTGAAAGGGGAGACTGAGCATATTAAATTTAAAGGGCAATTCAATTTCAGGACATTGCTTGTCCAGCTGTTATTTTCTACAACCATGATAGACAACTGAAATTGAAAAATTAGGGAGTTTGGTTTTTTTTTGAAGGAAAAGTGAGCCTGTTTAAATAACAACAACTCAAGGCACAGTTCTAAAAGGTAACTCCTCCATACCAGTTCTTATCATGTAGTAAAATAACAAAACCAGCTACTTAAGAGCTTTCCTTGAAGCTCTATTCTAACTCAAAGGGGCTGAGCTGTTAATATTTAAAATTTTCAGCTGCTTGAAAAGAAAAGTTTAGGGGTAAGAGAATGAGATGTAGAATGCTTCAGAATTTCAGGGACTCATTAAAAATAACGAAGAGTGACAAAAAAATTCTAAATTAAGATAAATACTTTAATCAATTCCTATTAGCAGTCTATGCCTGTACTTTAACTTATGGTAGAGACTTTAATCTATTGCTCCCCAGGTCATTTTTAATTACTATAACATGTAATATTCCCACAAGTCACAATTTCTGGATATAACAGTCAAATAAAGCTCTCTGCTTGTTTTTTGGCTGGCCACAACAGTGCCTTCCTTTCATTACACAGAGGGACAACAACATGTACGATTCATGTGTAACCCAGCAGTAGTCAAATTAGTCCTACATGAAGCTCAAGCACTTTAGTTTCTAAAATCCTCAAACATTAATTAGCAAGAAGAGCTGGCTCTGCAATAATTAACACTGCATATTACTTCCTACTTAAAGGTCAAATCCTACAAGTGTAGTTTGAATATGCAAATTGTTTGGAAATTTGCTATGCACAGACATGAAGGCTCTTCTTTCCAACCCACACACTCGTAAAGTAAATCCAAGTCACTCAGATATATCTATCTTAGCCAATGTTATTTAAACACCTTTATTTGGGATGCTATTTTGTTGTATGGTTAAGGCTTCCCAAGCATCATTTGCAAAGAAGTCAACACACAAAAGAGACAAGGAAAGGCTTCCGAGCAGCTTTCTGCTACAGCTACATATCTCAAGAGTGTATGCTCTGGTCATCATGGTCTACAAGGTATGAATACAGCACTAACTTAGAATGACCAAGAAATAGACCACTGCCCTATTACTACCCAAGCAGGGCTTGGGGTCTCCGCCTTGAGCTGGTATCTACCATGAAAAACACATACTGAGAATGATAAATTATAGGTGAGCCATCCAAAAATAGCCATAGACTTTGCTATTCTTAGCCCTCTCTCATTGAAAGCAGCACAAGAGAGGTATTTTGTCCTTTATCCTCATCTCCTGAAGCGAAAGTTGAAATTCAAGACATAATATGAAGAAATGCTACCATCTGCTTTCATCTTTCTCTGTTCTCCATTCCTGCAAATTACTTCAGGTAACCAGTATGATGATTCCTCTCCTCATATTATTAGTCCAGGTCTTCAGATTATTCATTTGCTGCTTTTTGCTTGGTCTCCACTGGAAGCCACTATCGCAGTACTACGAGACTGCCAACAAACCCTAGAAGTCATCTTTCTGGACACTCCAACCTAGTAAACCACGTATACGCTGCTTCTCACATAAATTACAGTTCTACCAACCTGAACTACCCAATTCCTTCAGCACCTACCTATTCAATTCATGGAAGGTGCACCTACTGAAACTCATCCTACATAATTTTTCACAGCTAAGTCAGACACTCCAACTTCAGAACATACTAGATCCCAGCTGCTCCTACAGAAAGAAAAACGCCTTCAGAGGTTGATTCATTCTCCAAAGAGCTGAATAAATGAAGATCATTAGCTCATACAAGATGGTAGATTTAAACTGCATCAGTAAATACATATAAAACCATCACGCAGGGGGAAATCAAACTTGTAGAGCACAATGTAAAGCAGCACACTAAATACCCTTTGTACGAACTCCTTAATATCTCTCACTGAATGACAAGTAATACTGAATTCTAGTAACTTGAGACTGTAGTTACACATGCATACTCTTCAGTGACCTCAATCTTTTTAATTCTTACATTTGAAACGCTTAACTTTAGTCACCCTCCATCTTTTGACAGCACAAGTACACTAAGTTCAGGGACAAATTGTTTTCCTTATTATAGATCCAATATTTCCTTTATATTCTACCACAGAATGATTTCAGTTGAAGAAACCTTAAAGATCACCTAGTTCCAGCTCTCCTGCCAAGGACACAGATACATGCCACTAAAATAGACTGCCGAAACCCCCATGCAGCATGACCCTCAACTCTTCCAGCAATGGGGCATCCACACCTCCTTTGGGCAGCCTATTCCAGTGTCTCACCACCCTTACAAGGAAGTGTTTCCTCCTTATATTCAGTTTAAATCCACTGTCTTTTAGTTTAAAACCATTGTCCCTTCTGCCACTACAAGTTCTGGTAAAAAGTCTGTCCTATAAATTTTTTAATGTATTCTTTAAACTCCAGTACCTGTTATCACTATCTATTTTTGAAGCCACCATGCTACCAGAAAACCATAACGCAGTTGCCATCACTGAAATCTGGTAGGCATGGCCATCAATGACTACTAGCTGTTCAGGAGTTTTTCTGGTTGATCCACGTGTAGAAGCCATTTTGTTCTTTCTTGCACTCCTTTCCAATCTAGCTGAGCCTAGATGGGCTCAAGCAGTGGGCCCTGGAGAACCTCATAAGGTTCAATAAATCCAAGTGCAAGGTCTTTCAAGTGGATCACATCAACCCCCACTACCAATAAAAGCTGAAGGACAAAAGGATGGAGCATAGCCCTGCCAAAAAGGACCTGAGGATACTAAGGGATGGCAAGCTGGGCATGAGCCTGCAATGTGCCCTTGTAGACCAGAAAGCCACCCATATCCTGGGCTGCATCAAAAGAAGTGTGACCAGCAGGGTGAGGGAGGTGATTCTGGGCTGGCGAGACCTCACTTGGAGTACTGCATCCTGATGTAGAGCCCTCAGTACAGGAGAGAGTTGGACCTGTTTGAGTGTCCAGAGAGACACTGAGAGAGAGGGGGCCTGTTCGGTCTGGAGAAGAGAAGGCTCTGAGGTGACCTGATGGCAGCCTTTCAATATCTAAAGGGGGGTTGCAAGAAGGGGACAGACTTTTTAGCAAGGTCTGCTGTGACAAAACAAGGGGAAGCAGTTTCAAGCTGAAACAGGAGATTTAGATTGGGCATAAGGAAGAAGGTTTTGTTTTGTTAGTTTTTTTTTTTTACGATAAAGGTATTGAAGCTCTGGAACAGGATGTCCGAACAGCAGGTAGATGCCTTGTCCCTGGAGACATTCAAAGTCAAGCTGGATGGGACTCTGAGCACACTGATCTAGCTGTAGGTGTTCCTGTTCTCTGCAGGAGAGTTGGACCAGATGACCCTCAAGGAACCTTTCCAACTCAAACGATTCTATGATTACACCTTGGTAAGAATCATCCTGAATCCTAAAACGCAACATATTTCATGGAATCATAGAATGATTTTTCACTGAAGTGGCGAGGTGCTGGTACAGACTGCCCAGAGAGGTTGTGGGTACCCCACCCCTGGATGCATTCAAGGTCAGGTTGGATGGGGCCCTGGGCAACCTGATGATCTAGCACATCATCTACTGACTACCCACTCTGCCTTTGGTGGGGGGGGAGGGGGTTGGAACTTGATGATCCGTGGAATCCCTTCCAGTCCAATCCATATGATTTGAGTATTTGGGAGATTCAAAAAATAAGTGGTAAATAACTTTTCCAGCATGCACAAAAATATATATACATACATTTTGTACATCTAATACCTAGTCAGAATTGAAAGGACTCCTACAGTTACAGATTGGAGGAAGGCTCCTTTCATTATCAGCTAAATTTTAATTCCCACAGTAATCCTCTAATATTACTAAAAAAAAAAAAAAAAAAAAAAACCAGAAATTATTTTTTAACCCCAATGAGACTGTTCTATCTTGTTCTCTTTTAAAGAAAAAGTGAGTCCAAAGATACAGCTTTAATGAAACCCTCAAAATCTGGCTTGAGGCAGAAACCAAAAACGGAAAATTTCAGTTGCTGGTATCGACCAAAAGTTTAAGATACTGATAAACAGAGATCAAAAGAAGTCAAAGTCTGCAAGCAGTCCAAATGTAAAACTTGACATGTAATCACCCCACAACGAGTAAACATACACAGACTTGCAAAATAGTATTTGGCATACCTGTTTGAAACAATGTAGAGGGGCAGCTATTGATTCAGTCTCCTTCAGATAATCATCCCAACTAAACTGTTCTGAAAGACATAAGACAAAAAAAAAAAAAAAAAAAAAAAGGACAGTTTTGAAAGGGAACATAAATTAAGAGGTGAGCTGGGAAAATGGAGAGCAAAAAACCCACCCAAATATCTGTAGAATATTTTTGTTACCCCAAGAACAGCATTACAATAAAATGAAAACTTAATAAAATACACAGCTTTTGAAGTAGCTTTAAGAGTCAACAGGGGAATCACATAACAGGAAAATATGCATATCTACAAGTTCTTCTTTTTGTGCTCCACATTTATATATTTTGTGCTCCACATTTACAGATACAAGTCAGGATACCTAGATTCAATTCTCAGCACATTCCTGTAAAAATCACTTCAGTGCTTTTGCATCTTAGCTCCCCATCACTTGAGCAGTGGGACGAACAGCAGCACTGCTACAGTAACTTCAAAGGACTAGTTTAATAATACGCAGTAAAAACCACAGACACTTAGCATCTACTGAAATATACATTGAGAATCAGTATCCCCAGTCCACTATAAATCAAAAGAATCAGCACTGCATTCCAACAGCACCTTTGTTTCTTTTCATTAGAAGTTTGATAAAGGTTCCTCTTTGTAAGGTGAATACTACAAGATAAAAACTACCACAGCACAACTAATGTTTTTGTCTGTAAATCATCCAGATGACCTCCTTTGCTTATTTTTCTGTTTGGGCAGCTGGAATCTATCTGATGTTCCTGTAAAGCAGATCATAAATAAACCCCAAAATAGTGCAACGATGCCACCCAGTGGTTCAATCAGCGATAACTTCACAGAGCAAAATCTTCACAACGGTGGAGAAACTGCATTGTGCCTGCCAGTAAAAACACTACTGGACAAACACAGTGCCTCAAGCAGAAGAGAACCATCCTCTTGATCCACTAAGATCTTCAGTTTTTGGCACAGCAGCCTCAAAAGCGTATGAAGGATTGGTTCTTGACTCTGCAGAGGGCATGCAGTTGTTAACTAAGTAACAAGTAAAAAAATAATTCAAAACTTGATAATTCAGCAAACTGAACTGCAGTTAGGCTGGTAACAAAGATGTTTTCATAGGGCACCTTGGAAGCCTGTATATTTTGTCATAAAAACCTTATTTACACATTTATACACTTGCACTGATTTTGTATTATTCACAAAAGGTATTAACTTTAAAAATGCATTAAGATACTTTTAGGAGGATATGTTCTGGAAATGGTCCTTCAGACTATTCCTAAGAAACCTGCCTCCAGATCCATTGCTCCTTTCTTTGAAAAGCCATGGAGGACACAAATACCAAAAGTAATAATTAACTGCTTTCTAAGTCTCACCTTATAAAAATAGCCTTTGAATCTAAAAATAAAATTGCCACTATCGATTGACTTGTGATTAAAAAATTATTTTTCAAAGTAAACTTTAATGTACTCGGTTCAATAAAATTAACCCAGAGGTTAATTTCACACAGGGGGTGGTGACGCACTGGAACAGGTTGCCCAAGGAGGTTGTGGATGCCCCATCCCTGGAGGCATTCAAGGCCAGGCTGGATGTGGCTCTGGGCAGCCTGGTCTGGTGGTTGGCGACCCTGCACATAGCAGGGGGTTGAAACTGGATGATCATTGTGGTCCTTTTCAACCCAGGCCATTCTGTGATTCTGTGAACCCTACCAAAATGTTAATTATGTTCCAGCTATTCCAGCGCTGACTTGATGCAATATTGTAATTACGAACCACAGCGCTGTTGTGGTAGGACCAGGCAATGTAGATACTTCAGAGACAGCATGTTCCAAGAGAAGGGACAGCATTTACATCCTCTGAAAATACTGTATCTCCATAGCTGCATTTCCCAAAATGATTTCAGTTGTTGTAACATGACTTTAAATTTGGTGGGATGTCCAGAAAGTACAGAGGAAAACAAATGGGTTTGGTTTTCAGGGAGTATTTGCTAGAAAGCCACATAAGGTAACACAACAGCCAGCTGCACCTAAAACCATAAGGAAAACAATATTGCCTTGCTCCTTACTTTAAATGCAGGATATTAAAAACCCTTCCCTCAAGCATAAATGACCTAGTTTACATCAGGACCACTCCAACTGTGAAGATATGCTACAGAAAAGCAAATGTCTCAGATATAGAGCTACTTATCATTTAATTGCTGCAGTCATAGAAAAGAGAAATGAAAGAATATCTCAACATGTAAGATGGTTACTTAGGAAGACAGTAACATGGAAAAAAAAATCTCTATCCAAAAATCTCTACCCAAAAAGTAAAGAAACAGTTGTTTTCTACATATTTCTAATTCTAAAGCCCCTGAAAACACACAACTTCTGAGAAATTGAAGAGAAAATTAGTTCACACTGAATGATTTAACATGCATTCTCCTTCCCACTCAACCTGTAGGCTGAATTAAACAGCTTAAGAAAAACTGTCATGCAACAACACAGACAACTCTTGCAACCCACGAGCAAAGTGAAAATGAGAGAGAAAAAGGAATTTTCATGCTGAAGAACAAATCAGCATATATTGGGAACGAGGAAAAGAAAAAAAAACAAAAACAAAAACCTGAAGGTAATCAGGACATTTTGTAAAAAAAAATTAGGTAGTTTATAGCCAGCACAGGAGTGGGATTCTAAACAGTGATCCAAGACCATCAGCATGCCTAAACAGCCTCATTATTTAAACAAACAAACTAACAACAAAACAAAACAAAAGAAAATAAGTTTATGCCACAGTTGCCTACAATAGCACTGGTTTACAGTCAATGCTCTGTGGGTTAACAGTACTTGCTGTCTTGCTATTTTTTCAATTCTGTGTCAATACCCTAGCACTTCTGGAGAGGCTTTACCCATTACAAACTAACTTAAGCTACTAGAAGGGACCCTAGGATGCCTCCAGTTTGGCTGCTCAGAGCAGGTCCCATCACAGCAAGGCTTGCTGAGTTCTGAGTATCTCTGGGTAACCTCTCTGGGCTCCTCTTCTTGGGTTTGATCATCCTTCACGCGAAGATTTCTTTCCTCACAGGAAGCAGGAATGTCTCACGTTCCCATGAGTGAAGACAAGATGACCTTCCATTGTGTCTCAGAATTGCATCTGGCCAGATTTTCTTCACAGTCACCTGTCAGGCAGTTGAAATTAGCAAGGTGATCTCCTGTAAGCTTCCTCTTCTTTCAGCTGTGCAAATCATCAGTCTTCTGTTTACATCTTGTGCTTCAGCACTTTCATGCTGTTGGTGGCATCGAGCATGTCAACGTCTTCTTCACGCTGGGGAGCTCAAAACTGAACAGGGTTCTCCAGACATAGTCTCACAGACACCCAAAAGGAGCCAACTTCTCTCAGCCTGCAGCCCACATCTCTGCTAACACGACCACGCATGCAGTTCATGTTTACAACCACAAGAGCACACTGCTGGTTCACGCTCTGCCTGCAGGCCGGCAGCACCCCAGTGGCATCCCATGTGGTCCCATTAATGCCCTGTTTCTTGGAGTGTACCCGAACTCTATCTTCTTCTACTGCACACACTGCTTTAGTTTAGTTTGCATCAAAGTTTGACAAATTTTAAATTGAAGACTCAAGTGTAACTTGTAAATAAGCACAGTTCAAGCATTATTTTTTTTTTAGTTTAATATATGTCACGGATTTGACCAGATCAATCTATGTCCGTGACAGGGGCGACAGGCCTCTGCCCTCCCCCCCCCACCCCAGTCCCACAAAAATGGGAAGGAAGGAAGGGAGGAAAAGAGCAGCGGCAACAATCTATGGAGGAAAACTTATTTTACTATAATATTGGAAATCAAGATAACACAATATATACAATTTAATTGAAATTGAGATTAATAAATCAGACAAGATAAGAGAGAGAGAGAGAGAGTTCCCGGGACCGATTCAAACCTGAAAAGCTTGGAACGGCTAGGAAAGCACCTCCAGCACCCACTGCAA